>NW_026131795.1:0-90000 GCF_903995435.1 Acomys russatus | reverse complement strand
AGCAGTTATGACTAAGGGCCATGAAAGGAGGAGAGAGAGGAATGCTAGATGCGATATCCGCCCTGCCCTGAAGTTCAGGGATATCTGGGGGCCTGCAAAAATCAGACATTCCTGCTGTGGGGAGATGAAGCTCAGGGTACATTGTGTAACACAGAAAACACCAACCAATTACTGGGTGGGGTGTGGAGACACGAGGAGAGATCTGGAAAGGAAGCAGACTATGGATCTGAAGCTAGTCTCGTTGCAACATAAGACATTATCTAAGGATCAAATGAAGGCTGGAACTCACAGGCACCACATGTGTCAGGTTGAACAGCGGCCTTCCATGCATGACTCGTGTCCTTTCCAGAATCTCAGAACGTGGCATGATTCAAAAACATCATAGATAGAATCGGTTAAGATGAGGCCATACTAGAATGAGGTGGACCCTTGATCCAATATCATAAAGACCCTTTTATGAAAAGAGACATAGAAATGGGCCCAGGAAAGGCAGTGACAAGAGAGGTGGAGACTGAAGTGATGCTCCTTCACACATGACAAGGATTGACAGTCCCATGGGAGGCAAGGAGAATACTATAGACTCTGTATCTGTCTCTGGGCCCCTGTGGCTCCACTGCCCATGCCCGTTCACACAGCCTGCCTGCCAGGCACATTTACTAGGGACTGCTAGGGTGTTTTGTGTTTTGGTTTGTTTTGTTTTACCTCCTCTTGTGTTCTAAACCCTCCATCTTTGATGGTGCTGAAAAAAGATCAGTGGGTAGCTGGGATAAAGTTACTCGTGTCAGAGAGAACAGGAATCACCAGCGACCACTGGATCAATTAAAGAGGAGGTGGGGGAGAGGGGTTGCTGGAGAGATGGCTCAGAGGTTAAGAGCACCGAATGCTCTTCCAGAGGTCTTGAGTTCAATTCCCAGCCACCACATAGTGGCTCACAACCATCAATAATGTAATCTGATGCCCTCTTCTGGTCTGTAGATATACATGCAGGCAGAGCACTGTATACATAATAAATAAATAAATCTTTTTAAAGAAAGAAGAAGAAGAGGATACAAACTGTTTCTTTTAAAAAAAAAAAAAAAGAGAGAGAGAGAGAGAACATGTAGGTGGCTAACTATGGACTGGGCTAGCTAGCTTTAACTGCTGTTGCTTAAAATGCTCTGAAATTTTTTTAATATCTAAAACTAGTTTGGACTCAAATCAGAAAAAAATTTAAGATCAGTAGCACTCTTACCGTATCTGATAGGGAATGGTCTGATCTGTGCTTGCCTGTTTCTGTTGCCCCATCAAAGCCGACGCTAGGCTGACAGTGTCCTGGTCTCTGGAGCTAGATGGAGCTGTTTGCTATGCCCAGTGGATAGTATGCCAATTCTTTGGCCCTACAGAACGTGCCAATCGGTAAAGAAGAAAGTATGACGTGGGATGGTGGGAGGAACGTGTGTGTTGCGTTCTGTGTAGTTATTCTATGTTGTTATTCTGCATCTACATTCAAACCACAACCACCACAGCCCTGCAAGGATGGCTGTATGCAGAACCAAGTCCACAGCCCGCCCTGCTTCACCGGCTGTTTCCTCTACCTCACGATGCCACCTCCTGGTACAATGATTATCCAGGAGTACTGCAAGTGCTTTCTTGAAGCTATCTATTCCTTGCATGTAAAGTTAAATAGCAGCTCAATTCTTCTCTTAAAGAGAAAAACTAGGGCTAGCTGGCAAGGTGGCCCCATGGGAAAATGTGCCTGGTGTCAAGTCTGACAACCTAAGATCAATACCCTGGATCCATATGGTAGAATAAATGAACTGACTCCTGCAAGTTGTCCTCTGACCTACACACACACACACACACACACACACACACACACACACACACACAAACACAGGTGCATAAACACATAAACTATAAATAAAAATGTAATGAAAAACATATTGAATCCCATAATGAAAACCTATATAGGACATAGATGGTTCTACCTACAAATCCTCCTGTTAGGATTTGCTGTGGTTTGAACACGGCTTGACCCAGCAATGCTCATAGCTTGAGCCTCAATTGCCCGCTGTCATGGCACTGAATTTGGAGGGCCTGCCTTTAAAAGATGCTTGGAAGCACCAAGAATCCACCCCCATGAATGGACTCAGGTTCTTTTTCAGAGTCAAGGCTAGTACTCCTAAGATTGGGCTAGGCATACAAATCAAAGATTTATTGATAACAATTCATAAAAAAATTTATTTTAAATTAAGTCTATAGTATGCACATACCCTTATCATTTACTGAAGACAAAAGCAATTTGCATGCTAATGAGGTGGAAGTGTTTGTTTTTATACAAAGAACTAATTCCTCAGCAGGGAGGTCAGGGAGATGTAAGGGAAAGGCACACTACTAAAACATACTTTGTTTGAAAACGCCAGAAAAATATCTAATACTTTGTGTGCTATTTTAAAATCTTAAGAGTTTAAATAAACATAGAACTCTTGGCTGAATGATACCACAGGACACAGGGCTTTCTTGTTTGTCAAAAATGTATCAATATTTTGATTTTACAATTATATTTTGATTGTATATGAGAATTACACATCACATGAACACAGTACGAAATGACAGAAATATGTTTAGGGTCATCTCAGAAACCATTGGAAATTCTTCCTATTCTCTGGCCAAAATTAATCTCACTTTTTTCTTTTAAAAAATATTTATACATTTTTGTATATACACATCAGAAGGGAGAATCAGATCCCATTATAGATGGTTGTGAGCCACCATGTGGTTGCTGGAAACTGAACTCAGGACCTCTGGAAGAACAGACAGTGCTCTTAACCACTGAGCCATCTCTCCAGCCCCTTAGTCTCACTTTTTCTTTTAAATGAATCTCAAGTCAGCAACTGAGACAGCAATTTTTAAGATCAAGCATTCTAACACAATGTAACTCAAAGTGGTGCTAATTTGATACTTGCATGCTGAGGACTGACGAGAGAAAAATACTAAGTTTTTGTTTTATGTCATTACATCCTTACGTTTCGTCAATCCAGAAAACTTAAGTGTGCACAGTAAAGGCACTGCGATTCATAACAGGAAACAGTCAGGAATCTGAGCTAAGGTGTTTCTGTTTCCGGCAGCTTCGCCAGTGTTGTGCAGTACACCACCGGGTGTGCTGTGTGTTCGAAACCAAGACTACAGTGAAGTCGTGCGATGCAACACGTGTGGATACTGCCAGGAACTCCTCACTTGCTTTACACATTTGGTTTAAAATTTAAATTTCTGCACGCTGCACTTTCAGAAACCTTTAATCTTTGTCAAAATAGCTGTGACTCCCACACACGTTGAGTCACTCGACCCCGTATGGGGGTCACAACCCTCAGTTTCAGAAGTTGATTAAGGAGTTAGATGTTCTAGAGGGGTACAGGGTTTTCTCAGCTGAGCAGAAAAGCTATGAAATACCACAGTCCAAAATGTTTGTGTCTTTGCCACGCGCTAAGCATTCCGTAACTGCTACGTGTCTAAACTGCTGACATACAGGACTGCCACCCTGAGACCCTGAGGTGAGGTCTGAGGTGAGGTGATGCGGGTGACATTCGAAGTGATGCTTCAACCACTCTGCATCACTGGCATGGCTCAGGGGTCCACATGAGCCTTCCTGAAAAGCAAGCTCACTTGAGTAACCAAGAAAAAGTGTCTTACATTATATTACATTATATTACTTTATAAAGTAAAAAAAAAAAAAAGACAACTTGCGTCTTCTAAAGGAGAGGTCTGGGTACCTTCTGATGGCCAGCTTGTCAGTAGCTGGTCACTGAAGTAACTCTGCTGGACAAAAACCATGTCTAACTCTGGGACCATCAAAGCTCTTAGCATGCAATGACTGCTCTGCAGAGACCTGGAAACATGATTTAATAATGTATCTATGCACTCCAGAGTGCCAGATCCTCCCAGTCTTCCCAGGGATGCAGAGACAAAGAATCTTTGCAGCAATCCAAATGTATACTCTGAAATATCTGCCATTCGGCTCGCGTCTCTTAAAACGGAAGTACTATTTTCTAGAAGTAACAGATAAGTAAAGGAATGCTTAAGTTGTCAAAGGTTCATTTCTTAAGAGCTGGATTTTTTTTTTCTTTTGGAAGTTTCCAATTAAAATGCTTACCACGTCTACTATGTTTTAGTTAGGCAGCCCCACGGGGCTGATCTGAGCTCTGCGTCTTGAGCCAGAGGAACGGACTTTGTAACTCTCACTCCAGTTTCTTCTTTAACCAATTCGGCAGTGTGATTGGCTGTGCCTGCAGGTAGTCCAGTAAGCACAGTTGGTAAAAAAATATTCATGTTTATTGTGTTGGTTTCTACCTAAGCAACAGTGGGAGGGAGGCAATGCCACTTGGTCAAGTCTGCCTTTCAGCTACATCAAAGGCCGGAGCTTAATGTGGCTGAGAAGAGAGTAGTCCAGACACAGTCACAGCTTTGGATCATGGCCAGCAAGAAGGAGGCTGCAAACGTCAGCCCTCCTCCAGACGTGGGTCAGCAGCATCCCGTGAGGCTCCTCCACCCTCACAGCTCAGGCAGCTGAGCAGAGAAGCGAGGTGGGGGGAAGTCAAGTGTGGACATCTCAGAAGTGGGGCAGAGGTGGAGAGAGGAGGTCACCTGACACTTCACCCCAAAGTATTTGAGGGTCATGGAAACCAGACTTGAAAAGAAACAGTAGCCAAGTTATTTTAAAAATTGTCGTTTTTAATCTTTCAAATAAAGAATGTTCGCTTTGTATTCTTAAAATGAGGGACTGAAAAGTCAAAGAGGCTTTTGATTAAAATAAAATAAAATAAAATAAAGAATCCATGTTCCAGAACCCACTGGGAAAAAAAAATCTCAAATATACCTACTCAAGGTCACTATATTTTACAGTTGACTAAATTTTTAAAAGGCAGGTAAAACACAAGTGAACTGCCCAAGAAAAATAAAAAAGTTATTGTTTCAAAAGCTACTGTGGGAATCCCAAGCTGTATCATTGCACTGTGAGACTTTTAGAAACTCAAAAAAGCAAAAGGCCAACTCAATTTTCAGTTTCAGAACCCCCTGCTTCCTCATCCTGCCCTTATCATTTCCGAACTGATGTACGTCCAAACACATTTGTGTACTGGCACCCGCTGCAGCACAGAGGTCCTTCATCTGTGCCCCCGCCCCCAACCACATTCTCCAATAATGAATGTAGCCTTGGGGTTTTAGCATCATTGAGACCCACCCAGGCAGCTAGCACATAGTAGACTGTCAATATTTAACTGGAACAGGGCATATTAAATATTTAAACTGGTAGCTATGGTTTGGATCTGAAATGTTCTCCAAAGGACCATATATATACAAGGAGCACTAAAGTGACTGACTCAGCATTGTGTGTGTGTGTGTGTGTGTGTGTGTGTGTGTGTGTGTGTACTTTTTGCCAAGTGCCAACATATGTATTTTTAAAATATATTTTATTAATTTATTCATATTACACCTCAATTGTTATCCCATCCCTTGTATCCTCCCATTCTTCCCTCTCCCCCATTTTCCCCTTACTCCCCTCCCCTATGACTGTGACTGAGGGGGACCTCCTCCCCCTGTATATGCTCATAGGGTATCAAGTCTCTTCTTGGTAGCCTGCTATCCTTCCTCTGAGTGCTACCAGGCCTCCCCATCCAGGGGACGTGGTCAAATACGGGGCACCAGAGTACGTGTGAAAGTCAGTCCCCACTCTCCACTCAACTGTGGAGAATGCCCTATCCATTGGCTCGATCTGGGTAATGGTTTGAGGTTTACTGTACGTATTATCCTTGGCTGGTGCCATAGTTTGATATATACATATACTTTTAAATGTATATAATACATATATACACTTTTCAACGTGTGTGTGTGTGTGTGTGTGTGTGTGTGTGTGTGTATAATAAAAATAAATGACAAAGCATCCTATGAGAGGGGGACATTGGAGGAATTGGAGGGTGAAGAGAAAGAGGGTGAAAGTGGTGAAATTATGGTTTAATTGCTTTTAATAACACATTATACTAAGCTAATCCACATGCACAACACAGGGTAACATGTAGAAATAAGAAAAGCTAATCCACATGCACAACACAGGGTAACATGTAGAAATAAGAAAAGCTAAGCGTTAGGGGATGAGAAAAAACTGAGTGCAGATAACTGACAAGCGTTATGAAGATATTATAAAGAAGTGCTTTTCTAATTCTTCCTAACTGCCGTAGACATTTTGGGTGGTGGGCGAATGTATAAAAATATATTTGAAGGCAGGCTTAGGAGTGCATGCCCTCAGTCCCAGCAATCAGTGGGGCAAAGGCAGGCAAGATCTCTGTGAGTTTGAGGCAAGCCTGGACTGGTCATCCACGGAAATGCTTCAAATCAGATTTGGTAGTAAAAGTTTAAGTCCAACGTGAAGCTCCAGAATTTCTGTTCCGAATGCCTTTTTTATTCTTGTATAGATACCTATAGAAATGTACAGAATTTGACTCTGGTTAATTGAGGGGGGGCGCGGTTACTTGCAACTTCTTATGAAAGTTTGTAAAATGTAATAAAAACTGAAATAAACAAACATTTTAGATGGGTGTTGGTGGCACACGCCTTTAATCCCAGCACTTAGAAGGCAGAGAGGCAAGCAGATCTCTGTGAGTTTGAGGCCAGCCTGGTCTACAAAGTGGGCCCCAGGACAGCCAGAAACCCTGTCTTGAAAAACAAAACAAAACAAAAGAGAGTTTTTTTTTTTTTAAACAACAACAAAAAAGAAGTGAGGACTAGGAGAAAGAAGTTACATTGACATGTTGTGCCCTTACACTGAGTCTTGGGCCCCTGGGCTCCTTGCCCTTCTTTTCAACTCCCAGGTAGCCATGCGATGAACATGCTGCCTCAATTACAGCCCAAAGCAAAAGCTAACTGACCAGAACTGAAGCCCTTGCAACTGTGAGCCACAATAATCCTTTCCCTCTTTTTACTTTATGAATGCTGGGGATGTTGCAAATGATCGTGTTCTGGGGGGTGGGGGGTGGGGGGATCTGGCGGGGGGGGGGGGGGGGTAGGGGGCATTCTCCAGAGAGTGCAGAGAGATTGCTGACTGTCCAGCCACAGCAATGAGAACAGAAACTAATGCAAACATAAGCAGTATAGAAACAAGAACAAGCAGGAAAGGGGGTGGGAAAGATACAATGTTTTGTTTTTGCTGTAGTTGAGTGCCTACAAGAGGCAACTTAAGAGAAGGATTACTCTGGCTGGTTTTGAGGGGCCGGAGGCTGCCACGGCAGGAAAGAACAGACACAGGAACGTGAGGCAGCTGGTCATGTGTACCCACATTACTCAGGAAGCAGGAAAAGGGATCTCTGATGCTCAGCGCCCTTTCCCCCTTTTTCCACTCAGCCCATTGGGTGGTGCTACCAACTGACCACATTCGAGGTTGATCTCCCTCTCCCAGGGCATTACTGGAACACAACTCTGGAAACACTTCAGGGACACGCATAACCTTGGGCCTCAGTAATGACCTAGGCACGCCTTAATCTAATCAAGTTGACAGAATGAACCACCTTGTGGGCAGATGCATATCTGGCGACCACTAGAGGTCGTTAAAGCCTGCAGAAGTATGTCATCCAGCAAAGGTCCCAATCTTCATCAGGGTTAGACAAAAGCTGGTTAGAAAACACTGAGCTTCGAGTTCCAAAGAGCTCAAGATTCGGGTCACTGCACATCACCCACCCCATCTGGCTTCATCCTGTGCAGGTAGCCACAGCTGCTGTAAGCTCACAATGCATGGTATAAATGATCATATTTCATTATATCTCTGTGTGTGTGTGTGCGCGCGCGCGCGTGCCAAAAATAAAGAAAAATCCCCCATACATCTCCACTAACAAAACGATTATCTATTTTCTCCTTTGTATTCTAGAAATGGTCAGATTATGCTTGTCATTAATAAAAGCATACCAGACCCTATTTAATTTTTTAAAAACCTAATTACATCACTCCAACAGAGGTAGAGATGCTTTGGGTCCTCAGTGGTTGTCTTTTACAGATAAAGCACACAGTAGGTGATGAACAGCAACAGAAGTTCTAGACCCACATACTGAAAAGTAGCACGCACACAGTATGTCAACGTAAGAGTACAAATTGTGGTTTAGGCTGAGTGAGTGTTCATACTCTGAAAATCCAATGTCCCTTCTGCCCCTCCCCCATTGCCGTGTGTGTGTGTGTGTGTGTGTGTGTGTGTGTGTGTGTGTGTGTGTCTGTGTGAATAAGACAGGGAGGACTGGAGTTTGAAATTCAGAGCTAAAGCATGCTAGAAAGTTCTCTGCTACTGAGATACACACCAAGACAGAAACTTTGAAACCTCTAAGCAGTAATATGAGACCACAAGGGGGAAACTGTATATCATGGAAGTCGGCTTTCCTGCACAAAAATCATCAAATACTGCAACTGCATGTGGGGAAGACTGAGGCAGGGGAACTAGAAGTTCAAGGCCATCTGGCTATTTATCAAGTCCTTATCTTGAAAGAGAAATAAATGACCTTAGGTATACATGTATAGGTGTAAATGAAACACTAATGAATCTTGTATTTAAACTTGGGCATCTACTCAACCTACCCCACTGTATTTATAAAATAGTACCCCCCAAAATTCTAACGTCCAAAGCATGTCCCATCCCAGTGTCCTCAACAAGGGATACTCAACAGTATTAGAGGTTTTTCAATCTTTCTAGGATTGCGGATTGTCTAAAAGAACGTTCAAGAACATTGGGAGTCTGGGGACTGTTTTAAATTCCTCAATTGATCTCAGGACGGAAGCATCCTCAAAACACAGTAACACTCTTAGTCATAGAGACACTGTGAGACACAAGAAAGCCATAGGACCGAGGAGTTGTAAGAGTGTAGAATTCCAAACTTCCAGGCCTCGGGAAGGTTGTCAGTACATGCTAGTGATTCAGGCATTAGCAGTAGGTCAGTAATAGCAACCGTCTCCACCCAGGGCCTTAAGCCCTTTGTGGGCTCTGACCTAGTTCAAAGGGTCTTCATGGGACCCACAGCCAGTGCAGCCCAAACAATCTGCTCTGTTTCGCCACACACACTGACGCAGCCTTTGAACTTATAAGTGTCTTTCATTATCTGTTCACATTCCAGAAATTACAAAATGTGTAAGTCTTCCAGAAGAACTTTAAAACAGGCAGGAACCGCTTGAGGTTTTCCGGTTTTCTGTTGGATTATCTCCCCACCCTCCGCGTACAGTGACGATGTGCTAAACAGTGTTAACGGTCAAGGGGCACGAAGGCTTTGCTTTATGTGGCCCCTTATTACAAACAAGTCTAGCACTACTCCGTAACTACTGCTTAAAATGTACTGTGCATTGTGACAACCTCCTCATATCTTTCTCTTCCCTTTTAGGGAGTGAAGGGGTTGAGACAGGACCTCCCTGCGCAGCCCACACTAACCTTGAACTCAGGATCCAACAGGCATGCACCACCATTCCTGACTCCATGGAGTAGTTCAATCACTCTTGACAGATACCTTGACAACTACGTGCATTTCCCATCATGTGGATAGTAAATGGAAGGCCAGAGAAGGCGGTGTGCCTTCAGCCACATCACCTTCAGAACCAAGTTCACATTCTGGCTGTCATTTCATTTTTATCAGATGATCATCAACCTCACTTTGCGATTTAACTAGACTTCAAAGTCAGGAGTCAAAAGGACCACAGCAACAATGAAGACGAGTGCCACCAGGTCTCCCCCTCCAGGGGACATGGTCAAATGTGAGGCACCAGAGTACGTGAGAAAGTCGTATCCCACTCTCCACTCAACTGTGGAGAATGTTCTGACCATTGGCTAGATCTGGGTAGGGGTTTAAAGTTTACCTCCTGTATTGTCCTTGGCTGGTGCCTTGTGGTGGCACTCAGAGGAAGGACAGCAGGTTACCAAGAAGAGACTTGATACCCTATGAGCATATACAGGGGGAGGAAATCCCCCTCAGGCACAGTCATAGGGGAGGGGAATAAGGGGAAAATGGGAGGGAGGGAGGAATGGGAGGATACAAGGGATGAGATAACCATTGAGATGTAACAAGAATTAATAACAAATTTTTTTAATTATTAAAAAAAAAAAAAAAGAATGAAGACGAGATGGCAAGCACAGCACCTGGGGCAGAGCACCGCTCTCTGGAGCAATGGAAGGAGTGGCCTGGTTAGTAAGACACAACAGACAAGGGGGAATTGCGGAAGGCAGTGGAGGTGGGGGTGAGGGGTGGAAAATCACAAAGTAAATGGTACATAGATTTAAAATGCCACAACAAGATCATTTCTTTCTGTGCTAACTAAAGATTTTAATCTGAAAGGTGAATAAAATACACAGAAAGAAATATAAGACAGAAGTCAAATATACGAGCACTTTTTGGTTGGTGATGGTGGTGACCTAGCTGGATCTCAGCCCAGCTAGACCCCAGCACTAGACAGTGCCCATCCTGCTCACCTCCTCCTCCTCCGCCACCTTCCCCAAGTGATCACATGCCCATCCAGCCACTGAGTACTGATGCAGATGAAAACATGGGGCTCTCATGTTCATCTCTCTGGCATTTGCCACGTATGTTGCCCAATGGTGCTCTCAGCATGGAATTTTATGCCATTAGGTGCCACTGTGGCACACAGCATCACCACCAGAGCGCATCGATTCTGGAACGCTTCTACAAAAGCAAGACCCCTGGCAACCAAATCTTATACTCCGGTTTTCAGGACACAAAAGCTTTTGTTGTCTTTGCAACTTGCCTTACAGATCAAAGGAGAAGCTACCCAAGGGCTCACAGCCGATGCTGGTGTTGAAAACATGGCAGCGCTGACCGTGCCTGACAGGAGACCATGGCAGCAGCTCATTCAAAGCCCGGTGAGCAGGCTGACTCACCCCAACAGCTCCCCCAGACACATCTACCAGCGTAGACTACTGCAACAAAGCAATGCCAAGAGAGTATACTCCGTGCTGAGAATACCACTACTCATTTTTCACTGCTGCCTTCACAAACTTGGCAACTTACAGCGACACAAATTTATCCTCTCTCAGTTCTGTAAGAGAAGCTCATCAGGTCCACTGGGCTGATGTCAAGATGTCAGACATCTCTGCACGCCGTCCTCCCTGGGCTGCTGTGGGGAGGATCCATGTCCTTGCTCATCTATCCTGCTGGGAGAATTGACCCCCTTGTGGCTACATGACTGTGACCCCCATCTTTGTTAGCTGTCAGCTCAAGGCTACTCCAAGCTCCTTGAGGTCTTCGTGCTCCCCGGCCCAGGCCTAGTCCTCCCTCTTCAGAAACTGTTATAGAGTTCCCTCTTGCCTCTTCCTCCACGGAGCCTGACTCTTTTGTCTTCCTTCGTTTGTAAGGGGGGCCCTGAGAAAGGATAGTTCAGGAAAACCATCCCTGGTTTTGAGGTCATAATTTGCTTTGCCACCTAAGGTAATGCAGTCACAGGTAGTAACACCAGGACTGAAGATCAAGAAGCCAAAATCCTATTTGCAGAAAGCACCCAACTACTTGCAGAAAGCACGCACTTCTTCATAGGTCCTGCTAAGAGGCACAAAGGCCACAGGCTCGGTTCCTAGTGCAGCAGTGTTCAGAGCGAAGACTGTGGAGAGTGATAGGACCCTGAGAGCTTTGAGTTTGGTAATGCATTATCCCTTTGTGAAGTCACATGATCACATCATAGGAAGGGAGGTGGAAAGCAGGAAGTAAGGTCTACTTGGAGGAAGTGGGTAACTGGAGGTGTGCCCCTGGAAAGCTTGATCCTGTCACCAGCCCCTTCCTGGTTTTCTTCCTTCTGTTTCTTGTGGCCATGAAGTTAGCAGTCTCTGTTTCAGCTCCTGAGACATGCCTTACCTCAGAGCCAAAGCAAATGAGCCCGGGCCACCTCGAAACTGACGGCAAGCCAGAAGAAGGCACTCCTCCCCATACATTGATTTTTCTCTGTATTGGTCACGGCAATAAAATTTTAACATAAGGGGCTGGAGAGTTGGTTCAGAGGTTAAGAGCACTGGCTGTTCTTCCAAAGATCCTGAGTTCAATTCCCAGCAACCACATGGTGGCTCACAACCATCTATAATGAGATCTGGTGCCCTCTTCTGGTCTGCAGGCACACATGGGGGCAGAATACTATATACATAGTAAATAAATCTTTTAAAAATATTTTTTAAAAAGATACACGCCTTTAATCCCAGCACTCGGGAGGCAGAGGCAGGTGGATCGCTGTGAGTTCGAGGCCAGCCTGGTCTACAAAGTGAGTCCAGGACAGCCAACCAAGGCTACACAGAGAAACCCTGTCTCAAAAAACCAAAAAAAAAAAAAAAAGGAAAAAAAAGATATATATATATATAAATTATAAAGTGTCTCACATAAATATCTAGATCATTTCCTACATATATGGTTATCTTACTCTTGTAGGTCAAAGTAATGGAAACTATACCCTGTAAACAAAAACTGCATAGAATGAAGGGTAGATGTGATTAGTTGGGGAGGTATAAATGCGTCTTCTCTGTTGTCACTTCACATCACCTTGCTTCAGTTGGCACTGGTGGGTCCCAGTCCTTGGAGACAGGACCAGGCTTTCACCATACCTAGGGTAGGTGTGGGCTGGGCGACAGAATGGGAGCAAGCTGGGCAGAAAATGAGGCTGAACTTCAGCCAATTAGCAGCCCGTGAAAGAGTCCCAGATCACTGACGTCTCCTTGTGGGCCAATTAGATTCACGATGGGAATTGTCTCCGTGCCTTGACCACAGATGCCAGTTCTAAGCAACCAGCTCCCAAATGGGTGTTTTTAATAGTAAGGAGGAATAAAGGAAAGAGCTCCGGGAAGACTCACCAGGTATTAGTGACTGCAATGAGAACTTTTTCCGCAAGTTACAATCTCCTGAGTCTTAGTCACAAATTCATCACCTGCTTGATTAAAACATTCTAAATGTAGTTACAGGAAACTAAAAATGTAGACTATTTTAAAATTTCAAAAAGACACACTCAAACATTGCAAATAAAGTTTAAACTGGGGATGGAGCTGGGGAGCAATCTAGAGAACTGCAAAAAAACAAAACAAACAAACAAAAAAACCCTAGCTATTGTCCCCATTGCCTGGCTTTCCTCATTTTGCATCCAGAAACATCTTTCACAGGCGCACACCCATTGTTTCACAGTCTTTCTGAGGAATCATAATCGGTCACTGCATACAAAATAAACTCTTGGGTTCTCAGGCTTGCTCTCACAGTTCCCAACTTGTCTCAACTTGCCTTTGCAATCTCCCCCACCACCAGCCACAGCTCACCCTGGAAACCAGACTCCTGAGACTGCCTGCCATCTCCAAATCACCATTGCCACGGTCGGTTGGTCCCTGGTGCACTCCTGAGGCAGCCTTCTCTCCCCCCCCCCGCCCCCCGTTGCTCTCATCTACCGGCAGAAACCCATCTTCTCTTTCCACATGCAGCCAGAATGTCACGCGCCCCTCCCCGTGAAGAACCACGCCCTCTGGATGCTCCTGAAACATTCCAGGCTCACCTCAATAAACATCAACATGTGTCTCTGCGGTCAGAGGCAGTTCAGCTTACCTGCTTCCCTCAACTTGACCCCTCCTTACTATAACTAAGGCCAACCCAATAGGATTGGTACAACCAGATTGAAACTATCATATACAATACAGAAGACACTCCATGAACTTGAGAGATACTCTCTTCCCACTAGAACTGTGGTCCCATTTGGCTAGAGAGACACCGTGACTACATCTTCTGGAGTGGCAGCATTACAATAACAATGTCTACTTACTATTTTCCTCATACGCCACTTGACATCCTCTTCTAAGTATGAATACCATGAATTACGATGGCTCATATACACATCTTGATAAGTATATTGTAAGTTGTTTTTTTTTTTTTAATCCTAAGCTGAAAATGCACCGGATACATGTCGCCTCCCAGCTCTTTCAGCTGAGCATCACAGCACTGTGGAGTTGTTGGTTGTCACCCCTTATGATCATGACGTGGAGAGGAACAGAGGCCTGCCAATGCCGCTGGCAGTGCCAAATGCCATCTTGGGTAATAATGCAAAACCAAAATCCCGAGTGCAACCTCTACAGAATATGCATTGTCTCTGCACCAGTATAAGGTAGAAAACTTTGAAGTCAAACCATCCTGGATCCTATGAGACCTTTTGTGTACTATGCTTACAATAACTGTAAAAGAAATTATACCGTTTTAATACAGTTCCTCATGTTATGCTGACCCCCAACCATAAAATGAACTTCACTGCTACTTTCTCACTGTACTTTTGCTACTGTTATGAATCATAATGCAAGTATCTGTGTTTTTTGATGGTCTTAGGCGAGCCCTGTGAAAAGATCGTTTGACACCCCCCCCAAAGGGGTTGTGACCCACAGGCTGAGAACTGCTGCTCTAGAGGCTGACGAAAAGCTGTCATATTCAAGGATTGGCACTTGGAAATGGGATAGCTTTCCTTTACCCAATTCTGTGACTTCTAGATAAGCTAGGCCCAGGTTGACACTAGATGCATGGCTGGCAGGAGACCCATAGTACTGCCTAGAATAATCACAGGATACACACAACCTCCCACCGCCCCCCCCACCCCCACAAAGAAAGGATCCTCAGGAGGTAGAGGCAAGGAAGTAAAAAGTTCTAAACCCCTAAACCATCCACACCCAAGACAGCAAGTGGCCTCAAGGAACTTTCTAGACGCTAGTAGTACTCTGTATCTTTTTTTTTTTTTTTTTTTTTTTCGAGACAGGGTTTCTCTGTGTAGCCTTGGCTGTCCTGGACTAACTCTTTAGACCAGGCTGGCCTCGAACTCACAGCAATCCGCCTGCCTCTGCCTCCCAAGTGCTGGGATTAAAGGTGTGCGCCACCACGCCCGGCTAGGACTCTGTATCTTAATAGGAGCATGGGTTGCACAGGTGTATGTATATATCAAAATTCATCACATGATAAACAAAAAACATATTCCATGTAAGCATTGGATTTTAATGACACACAAGGAGCAGTTCTGAGATGGCATTAAATTGCTGCCTATAAATTTTAAAATGCATTAAAAATTAAAGATGGATTGTCATGAATAAAAGCATCACTGAACAGATTAGAACAGGTGTCATCACAGGTAATGGTAGACCCTAAGTGCCAGGCTATAAAGCACTTCTATTCATCTGTAGGCTTGAGACTTTTCACAAATATGCATACCTACATACACACACACACACACACACACACACACACACACACACACACACGCTGGGAAAAGTTGAAAGGTGCATCCCAACTCAGAATTTGGTCTTTAAAAAAACCACTGCGGAAGCCCCACATTTGCAGGAGTCACTATGAAGGAAGCCAGGAATTTATTACAGAGCAGAAAACAAAAAGCACTTAGGTAAGAGTTTGGTAAAACACGTTTGCTGTCCAGTAGGAAAAAGCATGTCCTCGAGGCGACCTTGGAGAATCATGGAAAGAACTTCCTCAACCCTGTGAAATGTTCTGGTGACATACTTTATTTTTGTAATGTCAACAGGGCTGTCCCAGTAGTCTGTGTGGTTAGTGGCATTAGGTGGCACCTCAGGATAAGCTTCAACTCTGAGTTCAACTTTCTGTGAGCCAGGTCTGAAACTCCTCAAGTGCCGTGAAAATATAATGCTGGTGGGCAGGGAAGGAGAAGGCCCTTACACACCTGCTGATGAATAAGCATTTAAATCAGCCTAAAGGAGCTGTGAATGGAGCTCAGTGAAGGAGCACTGGGTCATTTCTCCAGGCCTGGGTTAAAAGGTCAAAGGGATAACCCATCTTTTTGTCCTAGAAGGGACCACCCCACATCTTCCTGATGTGGCACTGAAGGGTGCCGCTGTGGCTAGATTGCATCCTCCGGACACAAGACAAATGGTTCTAATAAGAGCCTGCCAGCTAGAAAAAGAAGCCACTTATATGTCAAAAACCACTACAAGTAAACCTTGAAAACAGTGAATGATACACTACCACCTATCAGCATTTTGTAGCAAAGTGCAGACAGAAATGAAAAACAAAACACAAAACTACTGGTTTGGGGTGGGAGGGTGTAGGGAGCACATGCCATCCGGAAGCATTCTGAAAGCTTGAGATGCCCAATAGGTTGGGAGTATGGCTCCGTGACAGAGCACATACTCAACTTGCAAAGTTCTGGGTTCCAATCCTGTCACCAAAACCAATCAAAAGAGACAAGGGAGCCACCAGCTGATCAGACTTACAGCCGTGAGAATGAAACTGCTTCCTGGTTCTCTTTCCATTCTGTTCCCATCAACCCAAACGTGGAAGGCATCTGGATTTCCTACCATGTCAATTCCGTCACCCTCCCCATTCAGTGTCTCCACCTAAGGCCACTGTCTGTCCTAGAGATGAAAGTGTTTACACCACACAGAGTCTGGTACAGAGAGAGGAAGAGGTTAAGCAGAAGAAGGAAGAAAAGGAAAAGGGTGTCCCTCCCCAAATCTACCTGTCTCATTAGAGATAATTTAAGTACTGAAAAGTTGTTTAATTTTAAACACTTTATAACAGCCTATAAAAAGAGAAACATCACATCTTGCATGTATTTACTCTCATCTGACATGTTTTTCCAACTTATTTGGACATACTCGCGCTCGCTGAAGCAATCTCTCTGGATTGGCTTCTCTGAGCTCTGATTCTGCCCCATTCATTTCACCAACGGTCTGGAAATATCACTGAGGTAATATCCCAACTGAGAGACCACCCTCCCCCACCCCCCCACCCCCCCCCCACCCCCGGCCGGGCCATCTCAACCCTGCTCAAGGCTTTGATCTGTTTTCAGTTCTTAAATGTTCCCTGCTGCCTGGTGAGGAGCTAAGTGACTCTGCTTCAATAGACATTATGTCACCCCTCAGCCCGTTACGTAAACAGAATGTCTAACACCTTCATAGCACTACCCAAGCGAGCCTAAAGCTGAAGCTGACAAGATAAGGATTTGTATCTGCACCTGCGGGAGCCATGCCCACTTGAGGTCACGCTTTCTGCCTGGCACAAGCAGGGAAATTAAGCTGTGACTTTGGTGGCAACTTCTGACTCCTATGAATACTGTGCTAATGTCATAGTAATATCAGTTAGAAGAAAATATATATAATATATATAAATATATACAGCAATTGCTGCATACAGAACCTAACAAGATCTTTCCCCCTCTGCACCTAGTACTTCTCAACTTGTAATTTTGCCATTCAAAATTTGGTTTCATTAGTAAAGAAAGAAAAGATGACAGCGTGTGCCACTGTACTGTTAGAAAATCTAACCCATTCATTGGTATTCATAGGTACCAACTTGGTTACCCCCATGCTAGGTATATGGAGAGAGAGAGAGAGAGAGAGAGAGAGAGAGAGAGAGAGAGAGAGAGAGAGAGAGAGAGAAGAGCTGGGAATTTCGCTCACTGGTAGAGCACTTGTCTGGTACACCCAAGGCCCTGAGACTGATTCCCAGAAACCACAAAACAAACACCACTTAGAAGACGGTCATCAGAGGACAAGTTCATGCCACGTCTGCGTGGCAGAGACCAGTACTGTAGGCTACCATCTCCTCATCCACAAACAGGAATCTGAATTTGAATGTCATTCAGTGGGTCCCCTGCACCAAGAAAGTCCTCTTTCTGCTGGCACCAAATATTCTCCTAAAGAATCTTGGCAAACAGATATGGGAACTTCGGAGACGCCTCCAGGCCAAGGTGGCACCTGAGCTGGGTTTAAATAACCAGGTAGAACTAAGAGTGTGAAAACAGCTAGTTGTGCAACGTCGTGGAACAGAGTGGGGAAGCAGGAGAGTTTGCAAAGACAGACCAGTGAGTGGAGGAGAAACAGATGGGGTTGGGGGAGCCAGAGTTTTGGCTTCCTTCAGTGGACCATAAGGATCCAATGAAGGTGCTGGAGGGGAGAACACATCACATCTGTTCTACAGAGAAGCTGAGCTGGCAGGGATGCAGGGGTGGATTAGCAACAGGGAGGCCAGGGCAGACGTCAGGCCAAGGATCATAAAGGCTTCATCTTGGGAGCTTGGGAAACAATGGAGAAGGATGGACAGGTGATGGAGTGAGAGATCTCTGAACCAGAAACAGTGGGTTTGACAGTTGGGTGGATGTGGAAGTGAGGGCAGATTCAACCTGAACTTGAAAACTGTGCTTCTCGACCCTTCCACGGCTCTCCCATCACCAAGCATTTGCTATGATGCAGAATTGCACACTCGCCTCCCCCACCCCAAGTGAAGGGCACACATACAAAGCTGCACATTACAATATATGTAATGATCCCCATTGTTGGCCTGCCATGACATCTGAACAGAAATGCAGACAGAGCATGTAGACAGCTTGGTGGCCATCTGACTAATAACTTTATAGGAATGGAATCTAAGAATTCAGAACTCATGCTTGATGCTGTACATGTTTGGCTTTTATTTGTCACATTCCCTGTAATTTGTTTTTTATGAATTTCACACACACACACAAAAAAAATGTGGGCCCACGGCTATTACTGTCCGTTACACAGAAATGATGCCATTCTTGTACGAAGGCAGTTTGAGAGGTGCTGAACGCTATGATTCTGGCACAGGAGCATCTTAGGTCATTCCCAGAAGAAACGGGTCAGTCAAGGAGGAGAGTAAGGAATGTCATCAGTGCATGCTTATCTGCATGCCAAGCCAAAGGAGGGTGACTTCTCTGCCGCTGACGTCAGCTTTTTGAGCACACTGACTACCACAGCCTCCACAGTGGGTCACTCAAGGCACAGTGGCCACTTCTCTTCACTCCTGCACCCAGGTATGACCTCCCTCTGCCCCTCCCTTCTCTGGGCCCAGCATGTAGCTCTCCTGGCACATGTCAACCTTCTGAATCCCTGCTATGTTTCAGAAATGTCCAAAAATTGCAGCAAGCTAGACAGCAGAGCCAGAGGGAGCATCAGCATCATCAAGTCTTGTGAAGAAGGGGATGGGGACTTGGGGAAAACATTAGCGGCCATCGATAAAGCAATCTCAGCAAAGCAGCTAAGACAGAAACCAAATTGCAGGGGATATGCCACCTCCGTGAGTGGCAGGCGAGTGGGAAGGTATACAGTAATATCTACAACCAATACATGAACCGGGCGTGGTGGCGCACTCCTGCAATGCTGACAGCAAGAAGGCTAAGGCAGCGGGGTGATGGGATCAAGGCCAGCACTAACTACAGAGCAAGACTCTGCCCCACTCCTCCCCCTGAGAAAGCATGGGGCTGCAGAGATGCCTCAGGCAGCAAAGTGCTCACTGCCCAGATGATCTCCAGCACCCACATAAAAGCCAAGTGTCAAAGACAAGGGCAGCAACACCAGGTGTGCGGCACAGAGACACATGGATCTCCAGAGCTCGCTGGCCAAGCCATTTTAACTGAAAGAGCAAAGTTCCAGGCTCAGTGAAAGGCCCTTAACAAATAAGGTTGAGAGTATCCTACACCACCCCTTGGGAGCCTCTCCTTGAGAAGGGGGAGTGGGGTAAGGGAACCATGAGGGTGGGACTGGGAGGATAGGAGGGAGGGGGCAGGGATCAGGCTGTAAAGTGATTAAATAAATAAATGGGGGGAAACACATAAATCCCTCTCCAAAAAAAAAAAAAAAAAAAAAAACTGTTTCATTATGAAACTCATTATGTTTAATTAATATATCCTTACAAAGTAAAATAAGATGCCCCACCCCCCCTCAAAAAAAAACTTCACTATGTCTAATGGCCACAAACTAATTTAATACTTAACTTTTGTACTCCTGTGAGCTTTTGGATTGGAACAGCTCTGGTCTGGGCTTTGCATTTAATTTACCATGATCTGAGGGAGAAGCAGAGAAAAGTCTACATCAAAGAACCAATACCCTGGCCAAGTGACCTGTGTTGGGCAGTGTAATTATAGTTGCTGACTTTGCTGAGGAGGTTTTACAGGTTATATTGCTAACTGATTCAATATTAGTTTCAATAAATTATTTAACAAATGATAAGTTTTCTAAATTTTGACCTTTGAATTAGCTTTGATTGATTTTCTGATATATTTCTTAGAGTTTATATTGCCATAGCTTTATCTCTGTTCTGTGTAAAATCAAACAAACAAACAAACCCCACCTGTTATAACTGGGGATGTAGCTTGGTGGTAGAGCTCTTGGCTGGCATGTGCTTGGCCCTGGGTTTGACCCACAGCACCTCAAAATTTAAATAACATAAACGTTTTAATTTCTTCAGATGAGGAGATGAGATGAGAGCCGCTCTCCCAAGCCTTTCTAGCTCTTTTTGAACCATCAAATGGCTGGTTCAACTCAGCTGTTCTGGGCCAAACTCTTCACCAAGCTGACTGATTCAAACTGATTTCTGAATGACTGCTCTGCCTACCCTCAAACTAATTCTGGGAATGTGTTTTAATCTTCTGGCTCCTTCTGTCTTCACTTGTGTCTAGCTTGTTCTCTCTGCCACCTGTCTCTGTAATCCTGTAATCTGTAAACCTATCCTGGTAATCCACTCTCAGCAAAAACTCTCTCCCTGGGCTGCTCTTAAGTAGTCTCGCACTCCTGTCCTCTTCTCCTGAGACTATCCTATCTCTAGCTCATTCTGTCAAATCTTTCTCTGATTCGTCACTTTGTTTGCCCCCTCAATTAGACATCACTTTCAGAGATGGCTGCTTCCTTCTATAAACCAACCTTACTTTCACTGCTTAGGATCAAAGGTGTAGACAAAGGGCATTGTCTGCATTTCAGCCATGTCACGTAGACCTAGAACCCTCACCAGAGCAGCCATGTGCTGGATTAAATTTCCTCTACAAAATAAAATAAAATAAAAATTGATCTCTAAAAAAATAAATATAGTGGAGACCAATAGAGAACACTCAACATCAAGAGAGAGAGAACACTCAACATCAACCTTTGGTCTCTGCACTATGCATTCACACATCACACATCACACACACACACACACACACACACACACACACACACACACACACACTGAATGCTGTTTGGATATGTTGGGTAGTATTGCCTTATGTATCATTTTCTCCCAAGTCTTCCAAATTCTTGCCTTACTCTGTGCATATGCACAGCTAATCGAGTCTAAATTTCAGCCTTACTGAGATAATAGGGTAAAAAGTAGTGTCAGCTATTCCATTAAGCAAAAGATCATAACAAAATACAATTATTTATATTGTCTCATGAGAACCAAAAGAAGTGGTATCTGCTTGTGTTTCCAGAACCCTTGGGGAAGGGTGAGCTCAGGGAGAAAGTTGAGAATTGATTGGAGCCTGCTTTCTTAAAGTTTTTGGACTTGTGCCCTCCCTAAATTGCCCGAATTTAAAACAGAAACCCATAGAAGCATCTTTGTGCTGTTTTCCAGCAGGATCCAATCTTTTAAACTCTGCTCTTTAGAAACAAGATGCTGACAGGGTCACTAACAACCCCAAAGTACCCCAGATGTTTGCTCTCAAGTTTTAAAAAGAAATGTGCCTACTTTTATCAGTATTTTCAAACATAAATAGAAAAAAATGAAATACCGACCTAAGGCCAACCACAGTCACAAAGAGCCAGCTTGAACCCACGCAGACCCGAGCCCACGCAGACCCGAGCCCACATAGACCCAAGCCCACGCAGACCCAAGTCCATCGTTCTCTGATCCAAAAAAACCATTCACAAATATCTTCAACCCATTTCACACATATCTAGAGCTAACATGCTCTAGATAAAAGCAAGTGAAATGGCATGGATGAAAGATGGGGCTTTGAGTGTCATTTCTCATGTGTTAAGATTGGTCATTCCATGCCCTTGGGTAGATAATTATTTGGAATAGGCCCAAACGTATGATTCTTTAAGACTACTGTGACAATGTTGCTGATATCTTCTATGCTAAAGTTGGTTACATCTCAATAGAGCTGCTTTTAGGGAAAACATTTCAAGGACCACATTAGGGAATAACCCTCGAAGGAGGTGGGTTCTAGGCTAGTATAAGATTTCTGAACTATTCCAGATCATTAAGAGCCATTGGGGAGCTGGAGAGATGGCTCAATGGGAAAGGTTCTCTATGCAAGCACTGGGACCTGAATTAGGAGCCCTAGATACTGTCTAGAGCCAGATCCAAAAGCAATTCTGTTGCTCCTATGGTGAGATGGGGGTAAAAGTAGAGCCCTCAGAATCCACTTAGTCTGGCATAGCCTGAACAAGAGACTTGGAGCTATCCTCTGACCTCTACACATGTGCCATGGCATATGCAGGCACATACACATACACACACACACACACACACACACACACACACACACACACACATACACACAATTTTCTTTTTAAAACAAGCCATTAGGGTATGAAATAGCTTGGAACAAAAATGTTCCCAATAGCTCATGCTTTAGAGGGACAGTTCTTCAGCTTGGAGCTGTTGGAAGATGGCAGAACCTCTTAGGTCAGTGGGAGAGGGCCATTAAAAGAGCTGAACAGTCTTCCTCTCCCACAGGCTTTCATCAGGGTGTGCTGTCTCACAACAGACCCAAGGGAGACAGCTGACTGTGGATTCGAACTCTAGGATGATGACAAGCCTGTCTTCTTTGGAAGCTTATCAGCTCAAGTTATCAGTTATAGTAACAGAAATTGTCTAACACAAGGTTATTAGAGTTGGAATCTGGGCTGTCCCCCAAAGGCTGTGTGGACAGGTAGTCCCTCAGGGCAGCAATATCCAGCAATGGAATTTGCGGTATGGCTCTCCCTTTTAAAGGATTAATCTACTGAAGGGCTCACGATTGACAGGACTATTGAGAGGTTGTGGAAACTGCAAACGATGAAGGCTTGTTGGAGGAAGCATGTCTGAGGGTATACCTTAGAAAGCTATATTTTAATCCTAGACCCTTTCCCTCATTCAGCCACCAATCCACCTCTCTCACCTCCCTTGCCACCAGAAGGTAAGTGGCTTTGTTCTACCATATCCTCCGTGGTAGGATGGCCTTCCTGGGCACATACTACCAAACAATAATCTAGTTACCACAGACCAAGCCTCTGAAAACATAAGCTAAATATCCACACGCACAAACGCGCGCACGCACACTCACGCACGCACGCACACACACGCGCGCATGCATACACGTCCTTCTATTAAGTTGTTTGAAGTATTTTGTTACAACAATGGAAAAGCAAATGTTTCCATCTAGGAAGATTTGGGTGGTTTGAAAGAAAATAGCCCCATAGGCTCCTAGGGAGTGGCACTATTAGGAGGTGTGGCCTTGTTGAAGTAGGTGTGGCTTTGTTGGAGGAAGTGCGTCTCAGTCACCGCCTGATGCCTGCCGATCCAGATGTAGACTTCTCAGCTCTTTCGCCAGCGTCCTATCTGCCTACACACCACCATGCTTCCTGCCATGACAATAATGGCGAAAGCCCTAAACCTGTAAGCCAGCCCCAAATAAATTTTTTCCTTTTTATGGGTTGTCGTGGTCATGGTGTCTCTTCACAGCAATAAAACCCTAAGAGAGGGATATAAGAAAGATGGTAGCATGGGAGTGGGAACGCTCAGAAGCCTAACAGAAGGTGGAATGGCACTGAACAGACAAGCAACAGTGGGGCGCCACTTCCTTCAGGAGGAGAGAAAGCCCACAGGTCACCTATGCAACATGGGACAAGGTGGTCTGCTTGGCGCTCAAGTCCTGGATGGCAGGGGCAGCTGGAAACAGAACCTCAAGTAGTCACTGTCCTCCTCTACCTAATAACTAGGAAGGATCAGGAATGGGCGTGGCAGGGAATAGTCTGACACAAGGAAGCTTTTACAGGGAGAAGGGTTATGTAACAAAAGCAGGCTCAAAGACAAACACATTAGTAGACTGATTTCCTGTTAGTCTGGTCACAACTTCAAGCCCGACCCCGCCCTGCCCCACCCCACCTCGACAGACACATACATCTCAGAGGCACGACATTAAATATACCTCCATGATTTTTTTCAAAGATTTATTTATTCATTTTATGTATGTGAGTGGTGTATTTGCATGTACACCTGCACACAGACTCAGGAACAGACCCCAGTATAGAGGGTTGTGAGCCATCGTGTAGTTGCTGGGAATTGAACTCAGGACCTCTGGAAGAGCAGACCGTGCTCTTAACCGCTAAGCCATCTCTCCAGCCTCCACCTCCATGATCTTTCCTTTCACAGACCATTTTGGAAAAGGGGTCTCCTATGAAATATTTATTGGAAAATGATGATCTAGCCCAATAGTCAAGTTATACAGATAAGGAAAGAACCCTAGACATTTGGTTAAGTAGCTTGGAAGAGATAGGGGGAAAGGAAACTACAGAGACTAGAGTCTAAATTCAAGCCTCCCAAGTCTTAAGGGAGTGTTCTTCTAAGCTATAAAAAAAAAAAGGCTGTCGGTACCTTAGCACGATCAAGAAATAATAGTAGTGAGTCACAAAGCTCTACAGAAACCTGTTGCCTATATTATTGGGTCAATGACAAATGCACCAAACTATGCGGAAAAAGCACTCATTAAAAAGAGAGAATAAATGTGATGAAGTTGCTAGTGCTATTAATTGAGAGAAAAAGAAGAGGGGAGAGTCGGGCATAGTAGGACACAGCTGTCTCTCCAACACTCTGGAGGCTGAGGCAGGAGGGTGGGGAGCTCAAGGTCATCCTCAGCTACATAGCAAGTTCAAGGCTAGCCTGTATCAAAAAGAGAGAGGCAACAAAGACCAAAAGCCTAAAATCCACTAGATTAACCTACATACATCCTGGCCACAATGTTACCACATCTATACTAATGACACACATGTGTGTCATTAGGATCAAATAACTTTCATTAAGCAGGGGCCAGATTTGTAGGAGGAGCCCCCAAGGCTGGTATTAGAGATTCCTACCCAATACAAATGCCATAAAAATGGAAGTGCCTGTTCCATGGCCCTCTGAGAGAAACATAGTTCTGTTTCATTTTTGGTTTTGTTTATCAGCTGAAGGTACCTCACCACGTTTTTACAGTTGCCTCCAAAATCTTGTATTTTGGAAATGCCTCTGGTATTTCTCTTTTTGTTCAATTGAATATCTATCCTATCATGCAGAACACACCCTAAACTACATGTTAGGGAGCTACTGGTGAATTTCTTGAACCTAACTATACAGCCATGGCCCCAGGCGCTTCCTTATTTTGGGAGGTTTCTTCTATGCAAATGAGAGCTAAAATGGGAAATAAGGAGTGGGTAATTTGGCTATAATTCGATGAGGAAATAAATACCCCTGCCTATGAAGCGTATTCATAGAACGCTCAAACTCCTGACACACCTCAGACAAACTTTTATGAACTCAATGCCACGTTTTAGAGTTCCCATGTTCCTTGTTCATGTTGTCTCATTTTCTCATATATTTGCCAGTAATCTGTATAGCCCTTCTTCACAGAAAACAGTTAAAGGCAAAAGAGCCTACTCCATGCATTATTTACAAAGCCCTTTGGATTGATGGAGCCACAATTAATTTAGATTTATTTACTACAGTCTAAGTGGTTTCTCCTAAGGTAGGCTGTGATCTCACCTCTAGGTCAAGTAGTGTTTTGTTTTGTTTTGTGTGTGTCTGTATGGGGAGGTGGGAGTAGGGGGGAGTTTGGGAGAAGTTTCTCAATCCCAAATTCATACTGTTTTAAAATAAATTTTAAGAAAGGAAGGAAAAATATTTACCTCTTCCCTTAACCACCCCCAATTTCAATAATTTACAAGCATAAAATTCCAATAATTCTTGCTCATTCTTCAGGAGTCTCTATTTTACTCCTTCCAATCCTGCCAAGCATGGATCACACAGAGCACAAGCCAGGGAGAAATTTAATCACTCATGTCTCTCTCTGCCTGAGGGATTGTCTAGGTACTATGGTGACAGACACCTCAGTGAAAGTATGCAGTGGGGGAAAAATAGCTCCTAGACTTTTAAAAGGGGAAGAAAGATTTCTGATAGATTCGTTGTCAACATGTGAAAACACTCTGAGACCCACATTGTTATACACAACCAAAAGTTTTCATATAGCACCAGGCTGGAACTGTGGAGACAAACTAGTATTCAGCAAAGTTTTTTTTTATTATTTTTGCCCTCTAACAGTGTGTTTTTGAGTTTGTATATATTCATGGAATTTTCTTCTCCATTATATGGGGGAGCTTTTCCTTAAGAGGGCAATGAGCTATTCTGTGTGACACTAAGATGGTGGACATACATTAGACAGTTGTCCAAACTCACAGAGTGTACACCACAGGAGTGAATCCAAGTGTAGGCTGTGGGGGCTGGGTATCAGTGTTGTGCCCTCCATGACAACAAATGGACAACAAGCCCTCTTGATGAGGGTGTTCATGAGGAGGTATGTGCATGTGGTGGGGCAAGGGATACATAGGAAATTTCTGTTATGAGACTAAAACACACACACAATAATATATATATGTGTGTGTGTGTGTGTGTGTGTGTGTGTGTGTGTGTGTGTGTATAATTTGTTTTTAGCATACTGCCTCTGTTGTTAACTTACTCTGATATAGGAAAGTACAAATAAAATCTGGAAGAAAAATTAAGTCAAGTAAAAAAATTGTCATTTTGTAGTTGGAAAAAAAAAAAGTCAGCTTTTGGACAATTTAAATGCAATTCACAGACTTTTGTAAAAGGGAGGGAAAATAACTGGTCTTGGAGAGTAGGCAAAGCCAATTTGTAAAAATATCCCCCGGCCTCATCCACACAGTTTGCACCAATGATAGAGCTAAGCTCCTCCTCTTCTGAGACACAAGTCGGAATATTTTTCCCAGCCCACGTTCGTGAACAGGAAACCAACAAGACTGTAAACACGGGAGCAACAATCAACAGGCGCAGATGTTTGGGGTTGGAAGTCACATTCTGGACAAGGTGAAAGGGTGAGTGGTGAGAGTGATAATCAAGACCATGGCGGAGAGCAAAGGTCAGCTCAGAGTGGGTCCTCAAGGGACACTGTCCCTGCCTGCTCTGAGTCCACTCCCCTCCCAGACAAAGCTCCCAATGATGAGAAAACAATCTGAACATAACATCGGCACTGGAGAGCACAGACAGTTCAAGCCTCGGGCAGCCCCAAGCTATCTAGCAGGATCGGTCATCAAGGGCGGATGCCCATGAACTTGAAAACCAGGAAGGCGTGCTACCTCTCAGAATGAAGAGCCTCTCTCTTCAACCCAGGCATCTGGGATTGTGTTTGAGATAACAAGACTTTGGGGAGCCGGCAAGGAATTACCTGATGTAATTTAGATGCCGCCTCCATTATGAGCCTGAGCTGGGAATAACAGAGTTGGGAAGGGGCAGGAAGAGGACGGCCTGGTGCATATCCGTGGAACAATGCCTCTAAGGACAGCGTGGGTTTCAACTCAGCTTCTGGAAGAAAACAATCCTTGGTGGAGTCAACAGCCCTGCAGCATACCAAACAAAACATATTTATAGACATACTTAGCATTTTCTTTTCAAAAAGCGGAGTTCCAGGAGAAAATTTTACTGGCCATGAAAAAAAAAAATCCAGATTTGTGCCTCCCACCTCTTAGCTGGAAGAGTGCTTCAGGATGCCTTTGCCACTTCTCCATCTTTCAGTCCCTCTGCCCCACAACCCTACAGCTCCAAGGCACTAAGAGTGGCTGCTTGGGTTTAGGGAATTTCCCCTTAACTTTGACATCTAGCAACACAACAGAGGAAATGCTGCTGACTAAATCTAACAAACAAAAATTACCAACACAGGAGGCCAGGTGGCATGTGAGAACTTTTCTAAGTTCTAAATTCTTCAGTTAACAGGAATTTACCCATAATCCCAAACTAGGCTAACCAATCAACTCAGAGCCAGTTATCTGTTGCAAGGCATGTTTCCTCAGAAAAACCGCATCGTGAGTGTTTGCCAAACCATGCTGTGGATCCTCACTTCGGCCGCAGGATGCTAGGAGACTATTATGTTCACATTAAACAAACATCTTAGAGATCATCGCAAAACTTGTTTAAAAATCTATAAGCGTCAGTGATCACCTATGTGATCAGTAAGCAGCAAGTACTTGTAACCCCCAGCAACCAGGAAGCAGACACAGAAGGATTAAGAGTTTGAGGCCAGAGTGGGTTCCATAGTGAGACCCTTTCTCAAATAGCAACCAGTCGATCAATACAAAAAGACCCCACAACCCTTTGCCAATTTCTAATGTTCCTAGTAAAAGATGGGCAGGTAGAATTTAGGCTCTGAGAATTTCTGACACGCTCAAACACTTGAGAGTTAGATAGCACTGGTCACTTAGTAGCTAAATTGCTAAAATGGTATAGTTTCCCCCATCCCCTTAATACAGTTTTCACTCTTTTCTCATGTTCCAGGTTAGACTGCATGTGTGTTCTGGCTCACAAATTCCACATGCACAAGAGGATGGGCCACAGAGCTGGAAGCTGAGGGTTTGAGGACAGAACCATGTGCCTGAAATGAGGTTAATTGATGGGAAGAGAGAAACACGGATAACACACCACACTGGTGCCTTGATAGCGACACAAAGGAAAGACACTAGCCCCAGCCATTCTCTGCCTCGGCTTCTGGTAACAGCCTGTGGCCAGGGAAGCTGGGCTGGATTGCTGGCACATGGTTGGGCTGTACTGCAGCCTCTGGCGGGAGGGCCGGTGAGTGCGTGGGTTAATGCCTCACAGCTGTTGACATGCGTGGGCCCTTGTAAGTTGACTAGTAGTATCTCACTCCTGTATTGATTTCTACCGCTTTAAACGAGACGGTCACAGCAGCTTCTAATCAGAAGCAAAATTACTCCATTAAAATAACGCCTACTTTTCTTCCCATTGCTGGAGCCCAACTCAGAAAAGAGTGAAAGCAGGAAAAAAAAAGCTCAAAACGAATAATATATACATTACATATATACATATATATTACATATATGTATATACATATATATGTGTGTATTATATATGTATATATGTACATGTATACATATGTATATATTATGTATGTATATGTGTATATATTATATAAAGTTATAAGATATGCATATTCTAGAACAGGGCCTATTCTGGTTTGGATGGGAAGCAGAGGGGAAGGACTGACGCGTGACAAAGTTAACAGAAAGGTGATTCACCCTCCATGTTCCTTTCCTAACGCCACTTCTCCAGCAAGCCCCGGTTGTGACAAATCAAGCAGTTGTTATCCTTAGAGTTTCTCCCACTCTCCTCAACAGCAAGCATTGACAGCCTCCGCCTGCAGTCATGCAGCGTAGTGCTCTGGGGCTGGGTGTAGCTCAGTGTCAGAGTGTGACCTCAGCACGTGTTGGGCCCTGGGTTCTAATCCCAGCACTAGATAGTGAAATCCAGCAATAGAAAGTAGCCGGACTCTTGAAGACACCCAGACAGATGCAACCATGACTTGTAAAGAAAATGCTGCAAGTCACCTCCCCCCCCCCCCACCACCACCACCACTTAACACAGAGATTCCCACAACCTGGGGAAAGCCTTCTCCCAGCTAGTCAGAGGCCAGCTCTTAAAAGGAGGAACTAGGCATGAGTCAGCACATTTAAAAAAAGGATTTATACCCATTCTTAGAAGGACAACCAGAGGAAGCACCATCTGAGGGCTAAACAATGCTATCTGCTTGCCCTTTGACCTCAGCTGAAGAACACTTTGTCCAGCTTCTTTGTTGAAATGCCACTGAATTTCACATTGAAAACTCCTTGGGAAAACATCTACCTTTTTCCTGGACCACACTCTTTTAAATTCTCCCAGCCCCTTTTGCTGAAGATAAATTATAGGGCACAGATTTATTTTCTGTTAAAAACAAAAAACAAAAAAACAAAAACCTCTTACTAAGTACAAGCAGCCCAAATGAAAAACCATTGTACTGATCCTCCGTTTATGAGAGAGAAAGACAGTAGAGTGTCTCTGGTTACAAATACAAGTAGGGAGGGTTCCATTTTCCTTCTAATTTATGTTTCCCAAGAGTAATTCTGTTGAGAAGATTGCCAGTACTTTCAGTACAATAAGTTTCTTGTTTCTTGTACTAACACTTACTGATTCCCTTTTCCGAGCATGATGTAAGCCTTTTATTTCACTTAATCCTAGCATCCGGAGATCAACACCTTATTAATTCAAGATAAGCTTGAAATACTGAGATTTAATGAGGCACTGTTTCTACTCTCACACTTGTAAAGATACTACAAATCAATACACATATGGATAACTGATTTTAAAAGGCCTATTAGTAAAACATTTATTCACATGGCCTGCCTCCAACCAGTATCCTAAATATCTCCAAGTATTTTACTAAACAAAAATAAAGACCATCTTTTTCTATAAATCAAAGTGTGCACATCAGTGGGAATTTAAAATATAGGATATTGTTTATCTTTTCATTAACTCAATCCTTTTGATTGTCAGTGTGCTTAGCATTTTCTAAGGCTACCATGGTGGGTCCACGCGATGTCAGCCTTTGAAGGCTGACATCCTAAATGGTACATACACAATGAGTAAGCGATTTTAAAAACAGACACAGGCAGAAAGAGAAATTCCGTGTGATCAGCACAAGGAAGGAAAGGACTGGGGTGCCGTGGTGATAAAGGAGACAGTAGGGCATACAGTAAGAAGGTGTTTGTAGGAAGGTGGATAACTTAAAAGACCTAAAGGATATTTCTGGATATCTCTCCAAGGTCACCAGGTTGGCATGCTTGCTTAGTAGACTGTCAAGACATTTTGAGCAATAGAAAAAAACAAATTGCAAGTGACATCTGTGGCCCTACTTTGATGTAAATTCACAAGTTCATCCAGGCAATCAGCTGACGCACAGCATCAAGAGCAGATAGCCCTTCACATACCAGCCTGTTCTCAAGACAGGGTTTTAAACAGTCACACCAACAATGAGCAAGACCTAATGACCAGTGTTCAGGCTGTGAGAGAGGCATCCTGTTGATTCATGCTTCCTGATAGCCAGGCCATCTGACAAAGCTAGGGGGTCTCAAATGTAGTTCATGAGCAAATTATTCCTCTAGTTCCAGGGAAAAGCTATGTTTACAGGGATGGGTAACTTTCCCTTATGTTTTTAATGTGTAATGTGCAAACACGGCGATGTAGGATTTATCTTTCCATAGGTTTTTAAATAGCTGAGTCATGTACTACATCAGTCAACATGACATCGATACCAATGAGAAAAATCTGTGGAATTCTCCTAACATCCTTAGAACATCCATAGTGCTGAGTGGGCTTCATTCAGAGCCTTTTTCTTCAGATAAACTATCTTCCTTATGTTCACAGCCACGGTCGTCGGATTTTAAGGCATATCAGCCTCGGGTGAACTCTGTCTTTCCTACTGCCTCCTCTGTGGGTTCAGTGCTTTTCCTGGCAAGGTGGTAATGCTTGCTCCTTGAATCCTATCTACCTAGAAGAGGTTTTCTCCTCCTCCTCCCCACCCCCACATGGAGTCTAGACCTGGACCCCACAGTAAGGGTAACTCCAGGAAACCCTGGGATGGGATATAATTGCTTTGGGACAAAGAGTAGTCTCAGCCTGTCTAGGAATCCATTTACCTACTGGTGTGCTCCCTTGGAATTTCCAGTTGTTAAAAAAAAAAAAGTTTATAAAAAATAAGGTCAGATATAGCCGCGTGTGCCTATAATTCTGGTACTCCAATCCAGCTTGGGATACACAGTAGAGGCCTGCCTCAAAAAAGGAAAGATGGGATGGTAGAGAAAAAAAGGGAAAAGGAAAAGAGGGGGTAAAGAAATGACAGAGGGAGGCTGGGAGGGCTGGAGGGAAGGAGGGGAGGAGGGTGGTAAAAACAGACCTAGGGAGCCATGATGCTAAACTATATAACAAAATTAGTTGCCAACCACCTTCAAACAGTGTGAGTCAGAAGCTGTGTGCACTTGTAGACCACAGGTCAGAAAAGCAAGGAAAGGGGAAATTGGAAGTCAACACACCACACACCATACACACAAACACACACACACACACACACACACACACACACAGGCAACACTCAGACACACACCCATATTTAACAAATCTGACTCAAACCAGATCTTTACACTTCAATTACCATCAAAAACAATGGTTTCTGAACCCTAGAATCATTGGGGCAGAGCTTTTAAAAAGATACTGTTTCTGAATTCTGCCCAAACCTCCACATGCTAACTGAAATGAAATGGAGTGCTGCCCAGGATTCTTAAACGCCCACAGGTTATTCTAATGTGCCACAGCATTCAGAAGCTTTTTTTTTTTTTTTAATCTTTTCCAGATATGACATGATGATTTCCTTCAGATATGATCACCATAGTGGCACACCTCAAAAATAAATAAATAAATAAATAAATCTAAGAAACTTTTAAAAATCAGAGATGCCTGAGCACTCCCACAAGATTCTGCCCATCCCTGGGTCTGGGTAGGACCAGCTCCAGCACCATAGTACTTTATAGGCCCAAAGTGCCACTAAGATCAGCCAGGGCTGAGGCCCATGAAACCAAAAGAATCAGATACATCAGAGAATACGAACAATATTGGTTCTCTGCAGCGTTGACCACCCCATCAACTCCAAGTGTTTGTTTGTTTTTATTTTTCGAGATAGGTTTTCTCTGTGTAGCCTTGGCTGTCCTGGACATGCTTTGTAGACCAGGCTGGCCTCGAACTCAGAGCGCCTGCCTCTGCCTCCCAAGTGCTGGGATTCAAGGCGTGCGCCAAGTTTTAGCGACTGTCATGAGAGACAGTTTCCTTAGAATGCTTCCTGGCGGTGGTTCAGCCTTACACTCAATTCCAATACACGGTGAGAAATCTTGTCCAATCAGATCCCCTGGCAGTGCAAGTAGCCAGATTGGCAGGCCCTGAGTCTCCACTCCCTGTGAGATTCTGTTTCACGGATTTCCCAGGAGGACTTCGGCACAACTTGGATGCTGGTCACTCCTCCTCCGTACCTTCCTGCTCCAATAGACTGCTACTCTCGATTCGATTTTTTTTTCTTCTGCACACCGGCTACACCTTGGCGGAACTAAGAATCCTAGATACGCTTGCAAAGAACTCAATCAGATATTTAACACTGGGTCATCCCTATAGCTCCTGCCTTAAAAATGACGGAAGTCACTGACAGACTTTGCAGCCCTCCTTTTCTGGCAAGCGCATACTAAGCCCTTCTGGGGCCAGGGCACAGGCATGGGTCTCCCCGGGAACGGATAGTCCACAGAGACCCACGAGTGGCAGCAGCCACTCTGGGTGTGTCTATTTCCCCAGGTCTACCCACTAGGGACATGCCTCCTACATCCTAGTTTATACTAAATTTATGAATAAAGACGGGAGGATCGGAACCACTCATTCGGCAATCTTCCTCACCTCCTTTTCTGTTTACACAGGAGAGGAAACTTGGGGGTAGCGGTGGCGGGGGGGGGGGGGGCAGGGGCACCGTGACTCCGTCCGGGTTTGCCACAGAACATTTGTGGCAGAGCCCAATTTAGCCGCCCTCGACTTTCTATTCTGTTGCCTGGCAACGGAGTTCAGTAGAGCTCAGCGGCCAACCCTGGCCCCTACCCCGCACTCTTTCTCTCCCCCAGCAGCTTGGGCAGCATTGATTAAATGGTCAGCCTTTTGGGACAAAGGCCAAGGGCACTGAGAGCGCAAGCACTGGGTGGATTACCCCGGTTGCGCGGGAATCTCTCCCTGCACTGACGCAAGCCCTGCCTGGCTGGTACCGGCACACCTTCCAAGGTCCTGAGGGACCTTTCTCAGCCACCAAAGCGCTCCTTCCTAAACACCTGTGAATTTCTTGTAAACCACTCACATCAGGTTCTTAAAGTTCTCAACTTCTGGTGGATTCCCTGACAGTCAAGGTGGGTAAACTGAAACGCCAAAGCGTCCAGGGGGTAGAGGAGCTCAGTTCAGAGGGGGAAAGAGTGCAGAGGGCCTTATCTTACTATAACGATGGCTACACTCGGGCCAGAACTGAGTTGAGGTGGCCCGACCTTGGCAGAAATAAGAATACTGGGAAAGTGTTCTGAGCTCCCGCAAGGAGACACCCTCCGCTGGCACCCCGGCGCCCTCCAGCCCCTCCCGTAGCAGCGGAGCGCACTCCTTCACTTCGCTGCGCAGGTGGCAGGAGCACTAGCTGGCCCGCACCCTTGCGGCGCGCACTCCTCCACGGCTTACCACCACGTAAGCCTAAGAGACTAGAAAGGAGAGAATCTGTCCTCAGCGTGAGGCTAACCCCAAATTCTTACCCAGGTTCACAAAGCTCATGACCATGTCTGCGTCGTTAAGGAAAGCGCTGTCCTGAGCGCTGGTCAGTGGAGATGCACCACCGCCAGGTCCTGGGGCCAGGAGACTTTTGCGGTTCAGGGAGTGTGCAGCTCCGGGAGACGGCTGTCCGAACTGGGACGAACTGGCTCCTCGGTGGGGCCCAGGCTCCCCGCTGTCTCCCTCTGACACTCCATCCTCTTCGTCATCGGCGGACAGGGCGTTGTAGAGATCCAGCATGAAGAGCGGAGCGGACTTCAGCCGCCCTGGAGGGGGCTCCTCGCGAGCCGTCTGCTGCTGCGGGAGCACCGGGGGCTGAGGCTGCTGGAGGCCGTGCAGGGGTCGCGGCCTGTGCGGGAGCCCCAGCACCGACAGGATCTCCTTTTGCATCTCCCGCTTCTCGTGGGTCTTGAGCCGCCGATAGAGGAAGCCCGAAGAAGACGACTGTGGCGGCGGCTGCTCGGTGCGCACAGGGCTCCCGCCGGCTCCCAGCAGCTGTCCCCCGGCGGTGGTCGCGGCTACCGGCAGAGGCGGCCGCAGCGGCGGGGGTCCACAGCTGCACAGCAACCCCCACCACCAGCACAGCCACTGCGCCCTCCGCCCCAGCCCAGGCATCGCCGCCCGGCCCGGCTGCCCCCGCGGGCCCGGCGAGGCGTCGAGCGGCGGAGCGAGGCCGGAGCGCGGCGGCTGTGGCCCTTGGAGTGGGCAGCCCCCGCCACTTCTCGGCGGGCTCTCTTCCCGTTCCTGGCACTCAGTCCTTATCTCTCATGGTCATCCGTGGCGCCCCAAAAAGCCCAGGAGGAGAAGAGAAGACAGGGCGACCGCAGGTCTCTTGAGGCGCACGGGCTGAGCCAGGTGTGTCCTATGCAGGACAGCGCTGCAGCCGGCACCCCTGAGCGGGTCACGCCGCGGTCAATCTCAGTCTGCACACGTGAGCTTCCCTGTGCCCTCACAGAAGGATGGCCGAAAAGGACCCGAGGCAACAGTTCAGGAGATGGAAGAGATGAGGGGCACCATCCCTGAGCACTCCCTTCCTGGCTTGTAGGACAATCCTTAAGTTTACTCCGCTGCGGGTACCGGGCTGTGGCGATCTCGCGTCCTGAAACGCCAATCTTCTCCGCGCGGCTTTAACTTCCCTCTGGCCCGAAATTTAGTACCCCTCCGCCCTCGGACACAGTCGCTCCCCGTCGAAATCTCCGCGCGCCTCCCCAAGTGGAGGCAGCCAGGATATATATAGCTTTCCGCTCCGTAGTCTCTTGGATACCCGGAGGATCCCGCTCTCCGAGGAGATGGGAGACAAGAGGACCCGAGCGTGGAGCAGAGGCTGCAGCGTCGGCCCGGGAATTCGCAGTCTCCCGCCTCTGTGCGCTGCGCTCGGAGCCGCCGCCAACGTGGGCTTTCTGCTGTGCGTCTCGCTCAGGTACCGCACTCAAACCCAGGAACGCCCCGCCTTTCTCGGTAACGGACAGGCTTCCAGCCAATGAAGAGACGACTCTTGCGGAATATTTACATAGGCCCACCCCTTCTTTCACCCTCTCTTCTCCCGAGGCCTCGCCTCCTCCGCTCGTAGGTTTCTAGCACACAGAATTCTTGGAGGCACCAAGAGTTGATTGGGCGGGTCAGAAAGGCAAATAAGTCATTGCTAGGAAGAAAAATCTGATCACGACTCTGTTCTAAACTTTTCTCTGCTAAATAAAAGTAAATACAGCTATTTAATCTATACTTTTACGGAGGGAGAAAATAATATGACAATTTTCTCCTTCCCTTCTTAGTTTCTCTTATTGATGGAATGTAGGCGTTTAGCCGACACGTGGCTCTCAAAGGCAGCTGCTGTAAGTTAAGACACACCCTGCGAGGAAGCTGCTCACACACCAGCTGCAGAGAGGGCCAAGGACAAGCCGGATCAGAGTCCTGAAGGTTTCCAGTCGGATATTTCAATGTATCTGTTCATTTGGGCTGCATTTGGCTTCTTAAACTAAAACCCAAATGAAAGAGGCCACAGTCTGTTCGTGGTACTTGCAAATCCTTCCCCATGTTTTTGCTAGCCTCTCAATGCAGCTGGTCACTTGGCAATTGCATTTTGAGTTACATAGAGCTGGGTAAAATGTAAAGACACTGGTAAAAGTAGTCTCAACGAGGGCCTCGAAAGTTTTTTTTGTTTTTGTTTTTTTGTTTTTAATGTCCAGGTTAATAAACAGGTCCCTGACACATTGGTTGCTTCGATCCTTCAACAAACTGGGACCACTTCCAACATCACCTTCTACCAATACAGTCGCAAACCCATTTCCTTCTACACTTCTCAAATGCCCGCTCATCTGTGGATGGTAGAAGCAAGTGCTTCTACTTGAAATAGTAGTCTTTCTCCTGGTAAGAATGTAAGGATTAGGAAATAAAAACTTCATCTACTTTCAGTTTCTGTTTACACGGCCCAAAACATTTTAGATCATCGGTAGAGAAATCAAAGGCGTGCACCATTTCATCTGTCTAGGACATTCTATGAGTATAAAATCAGTGCTGCGCTGCCCAAGAGGCTAGGAGCTCCACTCAGAAGTCCTGAAGTCCAACAAGGCCACATAAGCTTCCAGCTGAGGGCCTCCTCCTTGCACAGAGTCAGCCACGCCTTCTTCGTAAGAGGTCTGGCAAGGCACATGTGGAATAAAAGAAGCTCAAGTCACAAGGCAGTAAAGACAGTGCTGAAATCCGTGAAAATAAATAAACAAGTGAGCAAATAAGCCCCAAGGGTATCCCCAGAGGGCAGTGCCATTTCAAACACAAAAGTGGGGCTGTGACTTATATATGGGTCTATGGAGATAACTCTAGTGGAGAGCACAAATGTGGTGCTACACAACTGGTCCCCTTTTTTTAGGGGACCCCCGTGGTGTGAGTCTAAAGCAACACTTAGTGAAGAAGGATGTCACAAGGACAGTGATGTTCAACTAAGGGTCACAAGCGATGTTGTACTCACACGTCCCTTGTGTGCTCTCAACCTCAACATGTCATATTTACAGGAAACAGGCACTTGGATCCTTCTGAGTTCCAGGGGCGGCGTAAAGAGGTATAGTCCTAAGATTTCAAGGACTTCACACTGGGTTTTATGTCAAGTGAAACTCAGCAGAGAGAGGGACCCTTAATCTGTGTTTCTGTCATTCCCTGCTTTCCTGACCACATTCCATCAGAGACTCCATGTGGCTGGGAGGTCTCAGATCGGAAGACTAGACAAAGCGCACACGTGTGACTTAAGTGGGTGCAGAAGGGAGTTGAAGGAACTCAAGCAGCTCACTGGAACTTAGAGAAAAATCAGAGGTCACTTCGCCCCCTGCAGGACACCAAAATATTACTGCCCCCTTCCTCTGTCAACCCAGACAAGCTTCATTAAGTTTTCTCTGAGCATCTCTCAAGCATATGGGGGAAAGAGGAGGAATTCCATCAAGAAGCCAAATGTGAGAGCCAGCCCATAGCAAACATCTGGCTGCTTGGCTGACATTTCATGCAGATGGCCTCAGTCTCTGGAAATAGGTTGTCTGTCCCACCCTTGCCCCGTTTCATGAAGAAGTGAAGATGGCCTCACCACAAAGCACAGGGACAGAGTGGAAAGCCTCACTGGGCCAGAGTAACTCACAGAAAATTCTTTAAAATGCCAATTTTCAAAGCGTTCCTTATGTAGTATGGAGAGTCGTACGCTCACAACACACTTGACCTAACAATTTCTGACTTGAAAAGATACTGCTTATTAACTTAATATGCCAGAACTTTTGAAATGATACTGCTTATTCGTTTAATATGCTAAAAAAAAAAAAAAACTCTATTCTTCCCTGTGAATTACCTCATTAACAACACACTACAAATAGTGGCGCATGCCTTTAATCCTGGTCTGCTCTACAGAGTGAGTTCCAGGACAGCCAGGACTACACAGAGAAACCCTGTCTCGACAAAACCAAACCAAAACAAAACAAAAACAAACAAACAAACAAAAAAAACCCAAAACACTACAAGTGCACTCTTTGATTTTGTACTAAATCACATCAGTTCCTTCAACTTTGTTGCCTAAAGGAAAGTCTATGCTGCCTTCAGAATCCACCACAAAAAGCCCCAGACTGTGTGGCTGTTGTGTTTCAAAGCCTGAATTCTGCGCCCCTTGAGCCCTTGAGACACAGCACTTGAAATACTAAACTCTAATCATTATAATTAGCACAAGGTTGAAGGAGTTTAACATTAATTCCAAAATATAATAAACTCACTCACATTTTAAAAATACCAGTTTGGGATTAAGTGAAAAGGAACTATGTTAAGTAACTGTTTGCTGAGTATGAGAAATGAACACTTGAGCGTTAAATAAATATTGCTTCTGAAAGCTACACCTGTAAGGCAAACTTCAAAATATGTGTCTCATCCCAAAGTCTGCGGTCCCATGTATGTTCCCTCACACTCTCCCTTCACTGTCTATTCAAAAATGCTGGGCATTCAGACTTGGAAATGTCATCAGACCATCATATTTTCCTACTCGGAGGACATCTGGTGGCAAAGTGAAAAACTAATATATAAATCTGTTTCCAGAGGTTTTTTTTTTTTTTCCACTGTAACCCAAATAGCAAATCTGTTATTTGTTGAGTTTCGCTCCTTCACGTGCACTCACATCTCACACTCCTAGAACCCAAACTGTCAATATCATACTGACCATTGGCATATTAGTAGCATCCAGTCTATTCGTTGTCATTTTTGAACTTTCCTTTGGCTAACTGGCATGGGTAAATGAAGTCATATTTTTGTTTTTAAACTGAGCCGAACAATACCATATTTGCATTTCTAGTTTTACTGTCCCCGAAGAGGTTTGGTCTGAGAAAGCACACACGCCAGGTGTGCTTTCTCAGATTTTCAGGATTCCCTGAACCGCCACCCTCTGGGTTTCATGGCATTCTGTGACCCAGTATTCCAGGTATGTCTCTCTATCTCCCAGCAGGCTACGTGAAGATATGACATATCGTGGGATCAATCCTCTTAAGTAGCAAAGCCATACTGGTGACATGTGAGGGCCAGCAAAAACACCACGCTGAGTAAACTCGGGTTAGAATGAAAGTCGTGTGGGGTGTAGTACAGCACAGATAGCTGTAATCCCAGCCCTGGGGAGACTAAGTCAGCATGGTCTGTTCCAAACCAACCTGGGCCATACAGTGAGCCCTGTTTCAAAAAAAAATCAATAAAAATCAATATAATGGGCTGGAGAAATGGCTCAGTGGTTAAGGGCACCGCCTGCTCTTCCAGAGGTCCTGAGTTCAATTCCCAGCAACCACATGGTGGCTCACAACCATCTATAATGTTATCTGATGCCCCTTTCTGCAGATAGAGCACTCATATACAATAAATAAAACTTTTTTAAAAAAAATCTATATCATTGACTTCCATCAAGACTGCATGCCCAGCCTATCTCCTCAGCCACTCACTCAGTTAACAAATATTGAAATGTCTGCTGTGCAGTGGGCAGTATCCTAAATTGGAGACGCCTGTGCCCCCCTACAGTCTAGATTGGGGAATAGAGAAAATAACAAGCTACAACGGGCTCAGCTGGGCACCACACATTTGCTGGGGATTTTACTCCTGGTGCTATTACCTATGAAAACAGTGCTTTATGGTTTTGTTACAAAGGGAACTTTGAAGATAGAATTAAAGTTGTCAAATGGGTGACCTAAAGATAAGACTGGTCCTGGATTACCCAAGGGGGTCAATATAATCACAAGAGCCCTTAAAAGGAGAAGATATCCACAGAGAGGTACAGCCCAGGAGAAACTTGACAAGTCTAAATGGCTTCGAAGGTGAAATGACAGCAAGTTAGGGAATGCAAGGGGTACTGCTAACAGGTATTAAATAAACAGCAACCCCAGCCTTGATTGCTAATCGTGTCAACAACCCATTATCATCAAAGCCTACAGATAAGAGGCCAGAGCAGGGACCTCTTGTCCTCAGCCTGCTGGGACCTTTCCACAGAGAAAGGCCTCACATGAGGCAGCCTTCACATTCTCTGAGCCATGAGAAGGAAGTGTGTTGTGGGGTGATATTTCAGCCATAAGACAAAAACAAACAAACAAAAAAACCATGTATTTATTTGGATGATAAGTAATAAGGAGGATGTGTAGACAGGAAAAGGGCTAGAAGGACACGGATGCTCAGAAAAGTGGCTTTGTGTGAGGCTCTGGTACAGTAAGTGAGACCAGGCAGGAAGGTATCTTGAGAAGGGGCTTTTAGATCATGGAAGGGAAGCAGTGTGTGCAAAACACCATGGCAGGGACACGCCTGGTGAGCTGGCAACAGAAAGAGCAAGATGACCCATGAGGCTACAGTAGGGGACATTAGAAGGAGCAGCAACTGGAAATTCTGTCAGAAAGTTGGTATACCAAGATGGTGTAGGACTATGGACATCCTGGTAAAGATGTTGGCCTTCACAGACTAAAATAAACAAACAAAAACAAAAAAAAATTGAGATGGCACAACATAGAGACATCTCGCCAACACACGTACCAGAAAGAACACATTCTATTCTGTCATTTATGTAAGATTCAAAGACAGGCTGAATGAATCTAGAAGTCAGTTGAGTAGCTCCCTTTCCAAAAGGAAAAAAAAAAAAAATCATGAGAGGAATGATGGCGTGGAACCCAGCATGGCTTCCCAACTGTTGATTCATTCTCTCACTTGGGTGGAAGCCATACAGGTGAAGTCAGTCTTTTTCTTAATTATGAGAGTGTTTTACGCATGGTTTACACACTTTTCTGGGCGCGGTAAATAAATTTTGGTTGAAAATAAAGCAGTAGCAGCAAGTGAGTGTGAGCTGTAAAGATCATTGGATGACTTTGAGCAGAAGAGAGGCGGGAATTACGTGTGAACAGCATCTCATGGGCCACTGGACTAAGAACAGAGCACAATGTTCTCAGGACAGAGCCAGGAATGCCAGCAAGGAAGCCCTGGTTTGTGATTAGAAGGGAGAGGACAGGGTCTCCCAGCAGCCCTTGGGGAGAAGAGGAGAATGCTGGGAAAAGGAAATGAGTCAAGTCGGATTCTGAAGACGGAGCCCAATGCTGAGTTGATGTACTAACCTCATATGGACACATGTCATTGAAACCTCTACTGCTTGCACAAAGCCCGGGCTCATAGATACATTTGCTGAGGGACTAAGTTGAGGCCTCTAAAGGTTATTGTCATGCTAAGTAGCTGTGGAGAGAGTGTGACCACCCTCTTCCAGCTGCCCCTGGAGTACAGACTATGCCCCAAATAAACAGAAGCTTGCCTTGCAAGCACAACTTCAAGACAAGTCTCCTGTAGCCTTTCTGGGCTCTCTACAGCCATCCCTCCTTTTCTGAATCTCTCCCAAGGCACAAAGAGGCCAATGGGGAGAAACTTTACACAAACTCCTGTAAGCCACAGGTGATGGTGTTCCACTATAGTTCCAGCACTTGGGAGCCTATGGTGGGAAAAGTCAGCCTGGACAACAAAATAAGACCACGTCTCAAGGTTAAACAACAAAGGAAAAGCTCCAGTGGGATCCTGGATGGGGATGGGATAGCTTGGGGGGGGGGGAAGGGCTGAAAAGCTGACAGAATTAAAGGGTATAGTTGATAATAGTGTGTTCATAATGGTTCGAGGAATATGGTAAGTGTGGCATAAGAACATACGATGATACTTTATAATCACAGGGGACAGAAGGCATGATCTGTACAGGAACTTGTTACCAGAAAGTGAGAACTCTCTGGAAGGTCAACACTAGCCCAAGTTGGCATGACACTGACTTAGTTTGTAGCTCAAGCTGACCTCAAACTCACAGCAGTTCTTCTGCCTCAGTCTTTTGCGTGCTGCAGTTAACTACAAAAACCCAGATACAAGCTTTTTAAAAGATAAAACTATCCCTGTAGCTTTACTCTGAGGGTATGGCAGGCTTCCCTGTTTCTTTTGCTGCAGAAAATAACACACGCCTTTATTCTTATTGGATTAATCACGGGTGATTGTGTTTCTAAGCTTTTACTCCATTTACTCCATGTTCACTAGCGTTATTAACACTTTCACCCATGCAGGAGGCATGAGAGCCATAATTCTACCCCACTGGCCCTCAACCTCCCTAACGCTTCAACCCTTCAATACAGCTCCTCATGTTGTGGTGACACCCCCCCACCACCATAAAATTATTTTTGTTGCTACTTCATGACTGTGATTTTGCTACTGTTATGGACTGCAATATTTATCTGGTATGCAGGATATCTAATATGTGACCCCGTAACGGGTCGCAACCTGCTAAATTCTATTTTTACCTTCCTATTTTTAAATTCTGTCATTTCATTTTCTTACACCTGGTAATGTAAATGTAACAAAAAAAGAGTTCATGATCATCATCAAACAGAGGTTTTTTGTTTTGTTTTGCTTTTGCTTTTGTTTTTTGTTTACTTGCTTGCTTGCTTTTTTAAGAAAGGGTTTCTCTGTGTAGCCCTGTCTATCCTGGAACTCTCTTTGTAGACCAGGCCGGCCTCAAATTCAGAGAACCACCTGCCTCTGCCTTCCGAATGCTGGGATTGAAGGCGTGAGCCACTACACCCAGCTCAAACAGAGTTTCTAAAACTCTGAGAGAAATGGCGGTCTCTGGTGCACCAGGATCGTCCTCCCTCTGGCTTTCCTTCCTCCTTCCTAATGTCTGAGGAGCCTTTATTATTTCCTTCCCATGGATGATCTTCCTCCAGTCGTTCTTTAAGGATAAATCTGCTTCCCATAAGTTGTGGGTTTCTCTCGGAGAATTACAGTTGTCTCTCCCTATCTGCAGACTTTGCACCCTCCAGATCCATCCCACCACAGGCCAAAAATAGTCAAAAGCAATATCACATCTGCACCAGACATATACAGATTTCTCGTGCCATTACTTTGTGATAATACGTGTCACAACTACTAACACAACATTTACATTCCACCACACATTAATCTACAGGTAACTTAAACCATGCATGAGGGTGTGCGTAGGTAACAGACAAACAGCATTCCATGTCCCCTCTACGCTGGACCATAGCCCCTCAAACCACAAGCCAAAAGAAAGCTTTCCTCCCTAAGTTACTCCCTGTCAGTAACCGAGACAAAATATGAACATCTGAGGCTTTTGTTATGTGAGAGGTCCCTGAACCACTCCCATTCAGAAGCCATTATGCTTTGTTTTTCTGTCACCCTTTGTTGCTCCAGTATCATTTCTGTTGCTGTGACAAGATATCCTCACAAAAAGCAATTTGAGGAAGAAAGGCCTAAATTTGGTGTGTGACTCCAGGTTACTTACACGCCGTCATTTCAGAGAGGCCAGGAAGAAGCTCAAGCAGCCAGTAAATCCCATCTGTTCAAGAGCAGAGAGACAAATGTGTCCGTGTTGTCTGCCTGCCGCTTTGCTCAGCTTGTGGGGCCTAGGGAGTATTGCCACCCACGGTGGGCGGTGTCCTCCTGCATCAACTAACAATCAAGACAATTTCCCACAGACCCAGCTGGTCTAGGCAACCCCTCAACTAAGACTCCTCAAGTGATTGCAGGTTGTATCATGCTGACATTTAAAAACTAACCAACACATTTATGGACAATTTCACCAGAGGTAAACTGACAGTAGATGGCTCTTTTCTTCCAGCGTTTGAAGCACGCTGTGCCACTTCCACCATGGTCTCAGGTGAATATCTGTGCTCTTGCAAGTAACTGTTTTCTCCTGCAAATATCATATGTTTCTCCCTGTCTGAAAAGACTTTCCCTCTGTTTTCAGTTCTCTGTAGTTTAATTATAATATGTCTTTGAGTTAATTTCTTTGGGTTTATTTTGTTTAGGATTTTTCTCAGCTTCCTAAATATGTAGGCACGTGTTAAAATGTGTGGAGGGAAGTTTGGTATAGTGGCACATACTGTAATCCCATCTGAGACAGAAGGATCACAGATAAAGCTAGCCTTAGCTATATTGCCAGATGTCGAGGTGGGAACAGAGCAGACAAAAGTAGAGCCTGATGCTTGCAACTCAGTTATCATGTGTACACGAAGCCCTGGATTTGGTCCCTAGAACCACATAACAACATGGTGGTGCAGGCCTGTAATCCCAGTACCAGGAGGTAGAGGCAAGAATATCAATTTAAAGCCATTCTTATCTACCTAGAGAGTTCGAGGCTAGTCTGGGATGCTTGAGTTCCAGTTAGAGTGAAGAAAAGAAGGGGCCGAAGAGATGGCTCAGTGGTTAAGAGCACTGTGCTTTTCCAGAGGTCCTGAGTTTGATTCCCAGCCACCACATGGTGGCTCACAACCATCTACACTGAGATTTGATGGCCTCTTCTGCAGGCAAACATGCAGACAGAGCACTCATATACATAAAATAAATAATCAGTCTTTCTAAGAAAGGGGAGCGGGAGGGAGGTAGGGAGAGAGGGGGAGAGGAAGAGACAGAGACAGAGAGAGACAGAGAGACAGAGACAGAGAGAGACAGAGACAGAGAGAGAGAGAGAATTAGAGAGCTTTCTCTTCCTCCTGGAACTAGACAATGAAATGGCACATCTCTCATGATTGTTTTACAGGTCCCTAGGGCTCTGCTGACTCCCTTCCCCTTTTCTCCCCGGGTTATCAGAATGGATGAATTTTATTGGTATCTCTAAAGATCCAGTCATCTTTACCACATCCTCTGTCATCTATGCTGTTCTGCCTAATTAGCAAGTTGTTGATTTTTTTCTACAATAGACCAATATAAAATTTTTACAAAATACTATCTTGTTGCCAAGATTTGTGACTCTTCCTTTGTTTTAGAATGTGTGATTGGCAGTGCAAGTGTTTTGTATGTGACAACTAGTTAAAACTCCTTGATGTGGACAATGTGGGATAATTTCTACATCTGCCTGATTTCTGTGCTGCTGTCAATTTGTCTAAAGAGCAGACAACAACAACAAAAATCCTCTTTAGGGCATTTCAGGTTCACATAAAAGCTGAAAGATACTAAAGTCCCTACACACCATCCGTACTTCCCCTTGAACTCCCCACAAAAGTGACACATTCTTACAGCTGATAAACCTCCTCGACACATCGTTACCACAACGCGGCTAGAGTCACATCACTCATTCTTGGCGGTGTGCCTCCAAATGCTGGGACACATACCCGCCACCAGAATGTCACATGGAGCAGGTGCACCCAATAGAAACTCCTGTGCTTCACTTGTCCCCTTCTCCTGGGGAGTCCCCAGAAACATGACTGCTTGTTTCGTTTTACTGTCTTCATGGCTTTGCCTTTTTCAGAAACATACAGAGTTGGAATGACAAACTCTGCAGGTTTTTCAGACGAGGTTCTTTTACTTAGGAGAATGCAGTGTATTTCAGTTTGCTCTGTGGCCCGTGGTTTTTTTGTTTGGTTTGGTTTGGTTTGGTTTGGTTTGGTTTTTTTTTTTTTTGTTGTTGTTGTTGTTTTTTTTTTTTTTGTATCTTTATTTATTTTGTAGCACTGAATGATAAATATTTCACTGTCTGGCTGAACCCTGCTTTGTCTATCCCAGTGGTTCTCAATATGTGGGTCACGACGCCTTTGGGGGTTGGACAACCCTTTCACATGGTCCCCTAAGACCATCGGAAAAACACAGATATTTACATTAATATACATACCAGTAGCAAAATTACAGTTACAGAAGTGTCAGTGAAAATAATTTTATGGCTGAAGGTCACCACAACATGAGGGTCGTATTAAAGGTCACAGCATTGGGAAGGTTGAGAACCCCTGCTCTATCCATTCACCACCTGAAGCAGATGCTGCCTCTTCTGGGTTTTAACACTTACAAGGAGAGCTGCTGCAAACATCCAGGCCAGTTTTCTATGTGCATGCAGATGTTCAGCTCCTTTAAGTAAGATATTCTTCGGCAAAGGTACACTTGAGGGATCTGCTGCAAGGGGGCCTGCCTGTAAAGAATGAGCAAAGGAAGCTTCTTCAACAGCAGCAAAGTGGTAGATGTAATCTGAGGGCAGCAGGAAAGGAGAGCAGGAGGGTGAGAAACCGGGAAGAGACCAGAGAGGGTCCTTTTCCTTGTGAGACCTGGATAGCTGATTTGATGACAGCAAGTGCTTAAGGCAGTGACGGGGTGACGCTTACAAATGGGAAGGCAGAGGAGGCTAGGCAGAGGTGAGGTTTCCATGTCCACTTGAAGAGGGCTGAAGTAGCGTCTTCAGAGAAAAAGAGGCTTCCCGGAGCCAGCTTCCCAACACCAAGACACTTGAGTGACTGCGGTGACTTTAGCTTTACTTATATGATTTTTTTCTGATAAGCATCTGAGTGTCAACACTCTTTCCTCCAATCAACAAGCGCATGCTAATTTCCCCCTCCCCACCCCACCCCGACCCCCAGCCCTTTCTTATTTAGTTTTTTTCAAAACAGAGTTTCTCTGATTAGCCTTGGCTGTCCTGAACTCACTTTGTAGACCAGGCTGGCTTTGAACTCACAGAGATCTTCCTACCTCTGCCTCCCGAGTGCTGGGATTAAAGGCGTGTGTCACTGAGCCTGGCCTTAATTTCCCCATTTTACTTGGATAAATTCTGGAACTTCTCCAGTAAGGGTCAGAGGGTATAACCCATCAAGGAATGGAAGCAAGCCACTGTTGGATGCTTAAAAACAAGCAAAAACAGTGAAGATTGTTTCAATCTAATAGCCATGCATAACAACACACAGGGAGCACTCATGGTGGGAGCACTTACACTGGGAGCAGTAATGCTCACACTGGGAGCGCTCACACTGGGAACACTCACACCTGGAGCACTCACACTGAGAGCATCCACACCGGGAGCAGTCACACAGGGAGTACTCAGGCTGGGAGCACTCACACCGGAGCATTCACACTGGGAGCACTCAAGCTCGCAGCACTCACAGATAGTTTCTTTCTAAGTGTGGTGGTCTGAATGAGATTGGCTTCCACAGGCTCACATATTTGAATGCTCAGTTCTCAATCTGTGGACTGTTTACCAAGGACTGGGAGATGTGGGCTTGGAGAAGGTGTATCCCTGTGGTGGGCTTTCCAAAATCCCAAGCCTGTCTAGCTCGCTCTGCTTGCTGCCTGTGAACAAAAGATGAGCTCTCAGCTATAGCTACAGCACCCTGCCTGCCTGCCTGCCTGCCTGCCTGCTGCCACACTCCCTGCTATGCCGATCATGGACTCACCCTGAGAAACTGTAAGCACGTCCCAATTAAATGCTTTCTTCTACAAGTTGCCTTGGTCACGTTGTCCCTTCACAGCAGCAGGACAGTCACTAAGACACTAGGTTTTAAGGGAGTTCTAGAAAAAAAAAGTTAGATTTGCTACAGTCTGTTGCCCTGTCTGTGGGAATGAGGAGTGGGGTGGGGGGTGGGATGGGGAAATTATGGCAGCCTGCCTGTTCCTCACATGGAAGCCACAAGTCGATCTCTTTCTCTGTGCTCTCCATGGACAGCCGCCACGAATAATGTTCCTAAAGACTTGGATGCAAGTCTCCAGGGATGGACCTGGGCTTGTAAACCACAGGGTTGGTCTCCTCAAGCACCACTTGACCTGTCTGTACAACAGTTAGCCCCTCCCAGACCATGGTGACCTCAGGGCCTGGGAGTGTGCATTTCAGCAGGCAGATAGGGAACAGAAGGTCCTTCGGGTTGGTGTAATGCCTCTTGAGATGGTCTCCCAAAGGCTGAATAATTTGACATCACCAAGGTGAAATCCCTTCTGTTCAAAATGCTTAGTGATCTTTCCCACAAGCCCCCACTGAACCCCAAGCATCTTGATAACAATAATGGTATACTCATTGCTGCCCATGGTCCCCAATGGCTACTTGAGCACTAACCTGATTTGCTTTTACATTGCACTATTTCCCAATCTTTATAGGGAGGCTAGTAAAACTGACTTTATTAACGAGTGAACCGAGCTGGACAGAACAGGTAATAAGCAAACTGGTTACCTTCTCAGTCACTCCCAGCATCCATCCTGATCCTCACAGGTAAGAACCCCATTCCTCCCCACCCTCACCTACCAGAAAGTCTGGACTATAGGCTCTGTTGTTTCCTGTACTTAGAACAGTGCCTGGCACACAGTAAGGTGCTCAATAAATATTTGTTCAATGATGGAATTTTCTTGGGTAAGTCCTTGGGTGGGGAAAGAAAACATATAGGATGCCTCCTTCATCGTCCTTCACTCTCTACAGGAAGAGAACATTAAAAACATAGATGAGCAAATATGTTTAAAATACTTAAAATAAGCTTCAGCCTGTGATGACAAATACTAAATTATTTGGTAAACACTACAAGAATGTCAGGACTTCTAAATCCCATTACCTTCTTTCTATGTAGACATGAGAACAGGATGATAGGAGCTAATTTTAACACTCACTTCTACTACCTAAATGTGTACAAATCACACTTCTAAAAATGAGACTTTCCTACAGAAATAAAACTAAAATTTGCCAATACACCTCAGAGTAAAACGTTATTTGAGGATTAGTAAAACATTTCTTTTCCTAGCCAGTGAATGGTACACTTGTTCTCATGACTTTTCCTTCACGTCCCTCACCAGAACCAACTCTCCTGGCATGCGAAGCAGATTCCTTCCCACGCCCTCTGGACGCAACACCCACACCTGCCTCCCCATCCCAGGCAGGAGAAAGACATGCTAGCCACGCCAGCAGGACGGGGCCACTATCACCAGGCACACACTCTCCTAAATGAAGCATCGGATCTTCCCATGCTCTGAGCCGAGAACTGAGGGGAAAGAAAAAGCTGCCTGTAGTCAGCTTATAAAATGAAGATGTTATCACTCTCCAGTAAAGGGAAGTGCTGGCTGAGGGTTAAGCATGTTAGTGTAAGTACGGTTGTCCTGTGTCATTTTCTCTTACCCCTGACCAGGCAGATTCAGTGAACAGCCTTTGCAAGGAGGCCTTGGTCCTTCCTACTGCAAGCATGTTTCCTTCAGCAAAATCCCAAGGCCTCGAAGGAGCATTTCCCAGGGAGGTTCCAATGTCACTTGAGGTTACTAGAGATCCCAGAGGGGAGAGGGTGCTGGCAGAAGAGCCAGGGAACCAGGTTTTGTGCCTGAGCCAGGAAAATAGCTGCCATCTTCCCTCTCACCCCACAGCTGGGGCAGGGTGGTGAACACACACAGCCTTGGAACAGCACCAGGCACATATGTGTCAGGACCAAACAGCATAAAGAGGGCTCAGGTTTTGGGCTGATGAAAAGACAATAGCCATCTTCCATAGTCTACTGTGAATGGGAACACAGAGTGGTCATCACCTCACAGCAGCTGCTACAGGGAGCACATGTAGGGAGAGAAATGTCTATGTGAGTCTGAAGAAATCTGAGAAGGAATCTGGATAAGAAAGTTGTGAGAAGGGTAGATTTTTTTTTTTTCCTTGCTGTCTCAAGAGAGGGTTTCCCTGTATAGGCCTGGCTGTCCTGGAACTCTCTGTAAACCAGCCTGGCCTTGAAATCACACAGATCTGCCTGTCTCTGCCTCCCAGTTGCTGGGATTAAAAGCATGCACCACCACTGCCAGGATAGAGAGGTAGATTTAAGTTAAGGCTTAGAGCATGGTTTGAAGTTGTTTCTAAACATGACCATGCTAAGTGACTGGCGCTAGGTTTACTACTGAGGACAAGGCAGGTTTGGTCTCTGTCCATAAGCAGCTTCCAGTCTTATGGGGCAGGCCATAACGGAACAAAATGAATACATCTGAAATTAACAATCTGGGGATAAATGCATGAGCTGGCCACTATAAGAAAGAGAAGGAAGGGGAATTTCAACAGAAAGAATAGAACACGCAAAGAGCCAGGGAGAACTGCCGCAGAGAACCTGGCAGTCTTCAGAGTTCCTGGAGGTAGCAGTGGACAGTAAGTGCCGGTAGATGGGATGACTGAGCTCGGAAGGACAATCAGGGCACACATTACGCATGAGTCTGAGAAACTGGAATTTCCAGAGGATGAAGGGAAGGCACCCCAGAGGTTTTACTAGGCAGAATGTAGTCTAACACATAATTTTGAGCTATTTAATTGGCTGTTGTGCACAATATAAAAGCCAGATGCTCAGCAATGAACCAGGTGGCAGACAGGTAAGGACAGTAAGGAAGTGAGCAGGAAAATGAAAGGTGCTAGGGAGGTGGGGGAGTCTACAGTAAAGCAAGTCAGGGGAAAGGGCAAAAACAGAAGTTCTATTGCAGACAATTAGTTGGAGGTCCCTCTGAGAGCTCCAAACAGGATCGCCAAGTGAACAGAAGAGCTGTTCCATAGATTAGAAATATTTATTGAATAAATTAATTACCTAAGTCATGGTAACAGATGCCCACAATCCCGGCACTCAGAAGGCTGAGGTGAAAGAATTACAAGAATTGGCAGAGGATGAATGTCACGTATTATGAAGGGAGATATCAGTGATGGTGGTAACATATGTGTGAGAAAGTGGCACACAGGAACACACAAAACCAAAACAACAACAAATCTAAAATACAAGCACCACCCCCGCCCACCCCCCCCCCACCCCACCCCCCAAAAAAGACCTGGGCAGTCACAGGATGTGGCCGGAACACACATGGAAGCCTTTGTGTGAGTTGATTCCACCTCTCAGACACTCCATTACTGTAATATGGGATGAGAGGACAGACGTGGCTGTTGTCTTGGTGTAAAAGGATGGAACCATTTTTTCCCAGCATTTCACGCTGAGAAGAGCAAGACAAACAACACAAAACACACGTATGCATGAATCCAACAGGCACAGAGTTAGAGGAGTCAAGAAAATATATCTGGAAGAAGACCGAAGAAATAATTCCAGGGCTTGAAACTTCCTGCGGGCAAAGCCCACTCCTGGATTTCCCAGGTAGAGAACATAACTCCACAACCAAACAACACACGGAGTATGTGTAATCTTTTGCAAACCTGGAATAAAATATTGCATCACCGATGAGTCAGTTCTTCCACAAAACCATCCCAAACATAACATCCACTTAAATGTTAGGGTTATTAAAAGATGAAGGACAAAGCATAAAAAGCAGAGACTTTAAAAAAGATATATAAATAAATTATTATCAGATCAAGATACACTTCAGATCAATAGGCTGACCAAAGGTCACATAGTCACTTGCAAGGTAATCATGCTTATGGATTTCCAGGGCCTTTTTTTTTTTTTTTTTTTTTTTAAACTCTGAGTACCATATACAAGAATCAGGAGGCACATGGTTTCATCACAGCAGTGAATGCATTGGTTTCCTTTTAGTTTTAGCTGCTTTCTTCTCCTGGTGCTAGGACCCCCGGCTTCATTGTGGCAGAACCAAGAAGATCTTGCTGAGAAGCAACGGTGTTCTGTGAGATTATTGTGGGATGTTATTATAAGATTTTTAACTACTTTTTATTCAAGCTGGGGATGTAATACTGAGCTCAGAGTCCTCCTTCAAGGTATTAGAGATTCAGTGAAGACATCGGAGGGGTTACACTGCGTGGACTCTTAAATCGTTAAACCTTTCCCATCTCTGCTAAGAGGTGTAACATGGGGATTTGAATGTACGTAGTTAAATGCATAGATTTGAGGGAAAATGTACAGGGTTTTACGTATTGATCATCTACAACTGTGACCAGAGTAGAACAACTAACAATTTCTTTTGGTTCGAATTTCTAATTTGCTTCTATTGCCGTGTGGCAACTCCCCTAACATTAGCATTTGAGAACACACAGGCTGAGTGCCTCAGTTTGAGATTTTTCACTGCTGAGTCTTCCCTTGAAAAATCCCTTGGTAAATACAAACTCTGTGTCCGCCTGCTCCAGCTGCCATAACAAAATGCCACAGACTGAGTGCATGATAAACAACGGAAGTCAACTCTCACAGTTCTGGAGGCTTAGAAATCCCAGATCAACAGACAGGTGTAATCTGTGTCGGGTGAGGAACTTCTGGTGCATAGGTGTTCTTGCTGTGTCCTCACATAGTGGAAAGGTGGAAAGGATAATCATTTCCCAAGTAGCTTCCTCTCTCTCTCTCTCTCTCTCTCTCTGTGTGTGTGTGTGTGTGTGTGTGTGTGTGTGTCTCTATGTCTGTCTGTCTGTCTGTCTCTCCCTCTCCCTCTCCCCCTCCCCCCTCCCTCCCTCCCTCCCTCTCTCTCTCTCTCTCTCTCTCTCTCTCTCTCTCTCTCTCTCTCTCTCTCTCTCTCTCTCTCCCCCCGTGTCTCTGTCTGTTGGTCTGTCTGTCTGTCTCTCTTTCTCTCAACAGGATTTCTCTATCTAGCTGTCCTGGACTCACTTTGTAGACTAGGCCAGGCTGGCCTGAACTCACATTGATCTGCCTGCCTTTTCCTCCCGAGTGCTGGGATTACAGGCATATGCCACCACTCCCAGCTCCTTAGCGTCATCTCTTAATATGTCAATTCAGGAATTAGGATTCCAACATTTGATGGGGACACAAACATTCAGAACACAGCAAACTCTTTGCCTTTCCCGTGAAAAGTGGTTTGCGTGTGCTGTCTCCACTTTAACTTATTCAGACTGGCTTCTATCTCCCCCCTTGTGGGCCAGCCTTAGCCTGTGAAAGCCAAGAGCTCTTCAGAGTTCTCATAGAAACTGACACACATGGCCTCGTCCCTGTTCTTAAAACACTCTTGCCTCATGACTCGAAAAGAGTCGTCCTCTTCTGCCTGTATCCTATCCCTTCTTCTGGTCCCTTGCCTCTCCTCTTTCTGGAGCATCCGTTCTTCCACCAGCAGACACGACCGACTTGAAATCTAAACTGTATCCCTGTTCATAATCCTCCAGCCGTCCCTTAAAACACTACCAACACTCACAGCCGCAAAAACCACGTCATTGTCATTCGCTGTGCACCTGTTACCCTCCAGCTCCTTCCACCTCCTTAAGGTCTCAGTATCCTGCCTCGGAATTTTGCTTTCACTCTCTTCTTTCCTTCTGAAATGATCCTTTCTCCCTTACCCAAAATTTTTTACCACCCCAACCCCCGCTTCTTTGTCACTTTCTCCAAAAAGCTTTCCCTGACTCTAGGTAACTCTCCAGTAACAATTGCTCACAGCGCCCTCTATAGTTTCCTGTTAGTTTTTAGCATACTTTAACTAGTGGACGCCATGTATCAGTCCTCCACCAAGGATCCAACCACCTGCAAATCAAAAATATCCAGGAGGGAGGGGGGTGAAAACCCTGCATCTATACCAAACATGTATAGACATTTTTAAAAATCACTATTCCATAGGCACCACAATATAGGTTGTATTAGGTTTTATAAGTCATGAGAGAGAGTTTCAATACACAAGAGAGCATGTGTAGGTTCTCTGAAAATACTGTACCATTTGACACAAGGGTTTTGTGCATGGAGGATCTGGTATTCAAGGGGAACTCTTGGTACCAACTCCCTATGGATACCAATGGACCCTGCATTTATTGTTTGTGTGTGACTAAAATGCTCTCTGTCTTACATACAACTTTGTAATTGTCAAGAAGATAAGGGCCATGTGTATTCTTCCCAGAGGCCAGCATCCTCTGTGACTCCAGGAGATGCTCAACAGATATATGTCAAATAAAAAGTTGATACAGTCAATGTACTTCAGTAGGTACAGTATTTGCCTAATATGCTAAGGCCTTGGAGTCCATCCCCAGTATCACAGAGGGGAAGATAATGACTATTTTGAAATAAAATTGATTTGCTGAATATAGTGAATTATTATTATTTTGAAATTTTGTTATTTTGTATATAAGATTATTTTGTCCAATTTGAAAACAATTTTCTCATCATATTCTATCATCTTTTGCAAACTTATTTTAAAAGAGATTGTTTTTTTTTTTTTTTCCTTTAGGGAGAGAATAATTATACCTAACTAATACTAAGAGAGTTACTGTAAGGATTGAGTAGGAAAACATTACATAGGCTATATACTGTAATATGCTAAATAAATCTAGTTTTGAACATCCTATGGCATTGGGTTTAATTAATTAGCATTTCTTAAAAAGAAATAGGCCAATCGACTGTTCACTGCAAAAACACAGAGAGCAGACACTTTCATTTGAAGTGCACACATCCCACTGAGGACAGATCCTAAAGGAATCTGCTTTGGAAAAGGGCTGTTTATTTATGCAATGATTGGATTCGTTCATTGAAAGTCTCCCGTTGGAATCTGAGTCCACTTGCATCTTAACTTTTGTTGATTCATACAAGACTCAGGGCCATCAAATGCAGAGTGAACACATCTCCCAGACAAAAGGATTTCTTTGTTATGGCTACACTAACAAGATAGCTAGCGCCAAGCTAACAACTATCTGTTACTTCAGTTCCAGGGGGGTGGTGGTGGTAGGGGTCTGACATCCTTACAAGTGCACACTGGGGGGGGGGGGGGGAGACAGAGAGACAGAGACAAAGACAGAAACAGAAAGAAAGAAAGAAGCTGGCCCCAAAGTGCAGTGCATTTGCAGAAAGAGCCAGGCTCTGTTTCCTTGGGACCCTTTTGAAATTGTCTGCTTCTTAAAAATGCACTGGCCTCTTTTGGAGAACAGATGAGGTAGGACACTAATAAAACTCTACACAAGAGAGGTTTTCAGCTTGGCCTCTGACAACCCAAGTATCACCCGAGGGGTTCAGCTATTTCTCTCTTTAAAAGGTGCTTGATATGCCTGCGGGATGCGCATTAATATGTCTAAGGCTAAACATTCCTTCTAAACAGGTAGTCACCGGACATGACTTTTCCCAAACCAGTTTGCTAATTTAGAAACACCATGCTTTAGCATTTTATATTCAGTGAATCATGCTAAAAGTGCTTCCATAAAACTGGCAACACAGGTCAACTGAACGACAACATGGTTTCTTTTCTGCCAAGACATCTTCAGTTTACAGATCCTGCACATCCAGGCTCGCCAGCATCGCTATGTGTCACCCTGATGTCTAACACATGTTTTATAACTGTCAAAAATGTGATAAACCTGCCAGAAGTCTACAGAGGGAGCTGCACAAGCCACGAGGCATTCCCAATCTGATCCAGACAGTGACAGCCTGGGTGTCGCAAAAGCTTAGCATTTGTAGAAAGTAAAAACTCCACCCTGATATCATTCTTTAAATGATACAGGAATAGTTTTCAAGTATTAAATATCTTTATGTTGACTCTTTCTGTTCTTATTGTGAATGTTGTGAATATATATACACATATATATGGCATTCTAAAACTTAACACATTTTTACAAACTGAATATTCATAAATAACCAGCACCAGGGCAAGAAAAACATGGGTAGTCCCTCACATTTCCTTCCAGCAGGTCCTAACGGCTTCTAGAACCCCATCCCATGAATGACCAGTATCTTGACTTCTAGCAGTCTAAATTACATCTGCCTGCTTTTGTGTGTCATATACAAGAAGTCAAGCCAGCAATGGTAGCTCATGCCTGTCAGCTCAGCTCAGCATTCAGGAGTCTGAAATAGGAAGATTACCAAGAGTTCAAGGCCAGCCTGGGCTGCAGAATGAATGAGTCTCAGGTCAGTCTAGACTAGAGTCAGACCTTCTCAAAAATACAAAATGTAGATAGATAGATAGATAGATAGATAGATAGACAGACAGACAGACAGACAGTATGCTAATTTATGTCTGGCAATTTTCTAAACTCCATGTTTTATGCATCTTATTAATATGTCCACAGTCAAATACACTGCAATTTGTATTCAATAATCCAACAAATATTTACTGAGCTCATATGTACCAAGAACAAATGAATCCTTTTCTCAGATAACATTTTAGTGTCCATCTGTTTATAGAAACTCAACAAATAAAACCTTAGTTTATTAACATGTCTTTCAAAGTTAATTGCTTTTCCAAACCAAATGTCAACAATTTAAAAGATAATCTAAAAATCATTACGCACATAAGGACAAAGGAAGCATTTTTTTTCTTTAAATAAACACAGTTTCCATTTACTCCAAAATCCCCATTGTCGCATGTTAATGCTCCTGACATTTGGTGATTGAAATAATTTTTTTTTTAGGATTTAAGAATCCAACTTTTTTGAAGCAGTCATTTCTTTGAACCAATTTGTTCGTTATAGCAGGGTGGTTCAAAGGAAATATTGAGTGTAGATGCAAACCCCAGTTTTGCCATGAATCCACCATGTGACCTTAGACAATTTCCTTGACCCTTGTATGCCACTTTCTTTATCTACAAATAAAATGATGAACTTACAAAGTGTCTGCAGTGTCTCCCTCAAAAACTGCAGTCCAGGGGCTGGAGAGATGGCTCTGTGGCTAAAAGTGCTTGGAACTCCAATTCCCAGCACCCATATGTGGTGGCTCACAACTGCATGTAACTCCAGCTCCAGGGATTTGGCACCCTCTTCTGGTCACCATGGGCACACAAATAAAAATAAATCTTGTTTAAATGTAGTTCAGGATTTTGAAGTAAGAAATCAGTGAGAATAAGACAACAACACAAAGGCCAGGCGTGGTGGCACACGCCTTTAATCCCAGCATTCCAGAAGTAGGAGGCAGAAGGATCCCTGTGAGTTCGAGGCCAGCCTAGTCTACAAAGGGAGTCCAGGACAGCCAGGGCTGTTACACAAAGAAACCTAGTCTTGAAAAACAAACAAACAAAAAGAGAACATCACAAGCTAGGCAGTGGTGGCGCAGGCCTTTAATCCCAGCACTTGGGAGGCAGAGGCAGGTGGAATTCTCTTAGTTGGAGGCCAGCCTGGTCTACAGAGTGAGTCCCAGGACAGCAGGGTTACACAGAGAAACCCTGTCTGAGAGAGAGACAGAGAGACAGAGAGAGACAGAGAGAGACAGAGACACAGAGAGACAGAGACAGAGAGAGAGAGGGAGAGAGAAATACAAAAGGAAGCATAAATTTCTTCAGTTTAAATTAAGGGCATATAGTTTGCTTCCCTGGGCTGAAAACTGGTTCTTAGACCAGCCCACAAGGAGATAGTCCCTGGCTGAGTACCTTCCCCTTCCCCTTTTAGTAAATATCTAAACAGGGTTCCTGGAGGGTCTCACACCGTGCCTAAGGGAGGTAACTCTCTACCACATCCAAAGGACACAATATAATGTGTTTTACATTTGAAAGAAAGTGTTGATCAGTTTTCCATCACTGCGGAAACACAACATATCATATCAGGAGCACACGGAGGAGGAGGCTGTTCGCCTGATGGCAGCTAGGAAGCAAGAGACCATGACACTTGAGCCTCAGTATCCCTTTTAACAGTGTACCCCAATGACCTCACTTCCTCCCACCAGGTCCTGCCTCTTCAAGGTACCACCACCTCTCAGTAATGCTATGGCCTGAAAACTAAGCCTTTAGAACAAGGGCTTTTGGAGGGTGTTTAAAAGCTAAACTAACAGCAGAAAGAAAGGTCCAACTTGGTCCCATATTTTCACTTATCCTGAAGTTAAAATGGAAGAGCCATGTCTGGTCTAATGGTCGTGCTAAAACAATGAGCAGAATTACAGACACAAACTCCAGCTGTTCTTCCCAGAGAGAAGCTGATCTGAAAATTGTCCTGTAAACGATCTGATGAATGAGTGTACCTCCCCATCCCTTCTCTCTCTTTCTCTCTGAAACATGGTATCATGTAGCCCAAGCTAGCCTTAAATTCACTATGTAGCCAAGGATGGCCTTTGAATCCCGCTCCTCCAGTCTCTACCTCCCAAGTGCTAGGTTAAGAGCACTTAATGCTCTTCCAGAGGACCCTGGTTCAATTCCCAGCACCCACAAGGTATCTCACAACTGTTTAAGTCCACTTGTAGGGGATCTGACTCCCTCTTCTGGTATCCACAGGCACTGCATGCATATGTGGCCCAGACGTACATACAAGCAAAACACCCAAACACATTAAAAACTATACTTAGAATACAGGAACGGGTTTTTTTTTTTTTTTCTGTTTCCTCCTTCCATGTGCCCTTGGATGGGAAAGCTGACATTTCTCAATTTTAAGCAGTAAATAATAAAATGAGAGAGGGGCAAGGATACAACTCAGTGGTAGAGTGCTTGCCTAGCATGCACAAAGCCCAGGCTCCACCCCTGGCATTGTGATACATAAGCGAATAACAGAAAAATGAAGGTAAAAGTCTGAAGGATGTTTATAAATGTTACCAAGCCCACAAAAAGATTAGATGCTGAAGCCCAGGCCTGCTTTCCATTTGCTGAGGTCTAAGCTCATAGACTCGTTTTAGGGACATCAATGCGGAAAGCCAAAACAGACACAGAACCAGTTGACGGGGCTACTGTCATCATCATCACGTGGGAAGGTGCAAACATTTAAATCAACCCCTATTCTATTTTGGGGTTTATTTGAGCGAGAAATGTATCAACATGGATTTTTTTTTTTTTTTAAGTCTGAAGAGGCAGTCACTACTTACGTAAAATAAACATCCAAGAAGGAAAGCTCCCAGCCTGAGCCTGCAGTGGGGTCTGAGGAAGGTGTTGACATAACTCAGAGAGTTCGTCTGTCACATGACAGCCCAGCTCGTGTGTGTGTGTGTGTGTGTGTGTGTGTGTGTGCAGGGAAGACCCAGAAAGGTAAGCAACAAGACACATTGCGTAATGACCCACAAGGGGGAAAAAGTGCTTTCTGGGGTTGAGGTCTTTCAACTCCGAATTCTTGCTTCAGTGGTTCTGTTGAGTCACAGCTGTGCTCCATGTTGGCATGAACCAAAAAATAACATGACTAACTGCAAAAAGGTGACAGGGTTTTGGCCAGCTTTTTATGGCCACACAGCAGTACCTTTCTGTCGAGTGGAAATGTAACATTTAGCTTGTAAGAGAAATCTTTCTCAGGCAGGTTCAGATTCAAAGTTGTCTGAGGGTTGCCCAGAGTGTCCTTTGAGCGCTGCTGCAAGCCAGAGGGGGCAAATTGCTGAGATATGAAAGGAACCCAGAGTGCAGAGAGAGTGCTTGTCTTAGAGGGGCTCTGGCCATCCTAGGCTGGACACGACCTCTGACGGAGAGAATGAAGCACTCTATTGGAGCAATGTAAATGAGTCCCACATCTGATTTCCATTAGGACACATAAACCCTTTTCAGACTCTTTTCCTTGTCTGCCCCCTCCTTCCCCACAAATGGCACTGCAGAGCACTTCACTTTTTCCAATCATACAGTGATATTTGGAAAGTTCCTTCTGCTTCCATTAAGAAAAATACAGAGAAGGGAAAAAAATACATAATAAGCATCTATCATTTTGTACGTGAGGCTTGCTTGGTTATGGGATTTTCCCTCTCTTCCACACAAAAACAAAAAGCAAAAAACAAAAAAAAAATGTCCTGCGCGTTATATGGGTAATTTGGGTATCATACCAGTCAGCCTGCTTTTCCTGAAAGCAATGATGTCTATATTCAAATAATGCTTCCCTCTGTAATGGCTCAACAGGGCTTCGCTTTTGCCTTCATCCTTCCCTTACCCATGCTGTCATTTATTCACTTTAGCTTATAGTGTACAAGTATTGATTAGCTTTTTTATTAGCTTGGAGAGGCGAAAGCAAGTGGCCTCAGACACTGTTCCTGTCTTGGTAGAAAATCTAGGAAGAATAACCACAGGAATCAAAGACTCACAGAATAAGTTTGGCAGCTGTTTCAGCTTCTGCAGTATGAAGGAAACACTCGTGCTTACTGTCCCCCGCTGGCTTATTTTCACTTAACAGTATGGCCTCTAGTTCTATCCATGTTGTTATATAGGACAGGATTTCTCTCTTTCTTTTTAACTTTTGAGGGGTTGGAGAACAAGTTCTCATCACATAGCCCAGGCTGTCCACAGACTCCTGAATGCTAGGATTACAGCAAGCAATACCATACGAAGGCTTTTTGTTTTTGCTTTTTTTTTTTTTTTTTTTGTGACAGCATTTCTCTGTGTGTAGGGTTCCTGACTCTGTGGAACTTGCTTTGTAGACCAGGCTGGCCTCAAACTAAGTCATCATGCCGTTTTATTTCATTCTTTTTCTTTTTTTTTTTTTTCCCTATTTACAAGTATGAATGTTTCCCCAACATGTATGTCTATGCACTGTGTGTACCTGCTGCCTTTAGAGGCCATATATGAGCATTGGATCCCCTGGAACTGGGGATTACAGATAGCTGTGAGATGCTGTGTGGGTGCTGAGAATCAAAGCTGTGTTCTCTAGAAGAGCAGCCAGTGTTCTTAACTGCTGAGTCATCTGTCCAGTCTCTTTTATTCTTTTAATGGGCAAATATATGTGTGTGTGTGTGTGTGTGTGTGTGTGTGTGTGTGTGTGTGTGTGTGATAGTGTGTGAGTGTATGTACATATATGTAACATTTTATATATTTATCCGCCAAGGAACACCTTAATTGGCCCATTTGGCTGTCATAAAAACATTCTTAGCTGAGCATGGTGGCACACACCTTTAATCCCAGTAGTCAGGAGGCAGAGTTCCAGGCCAGCCTGGTCTACAGAGCAAGTCCAGGACAGCCAGGGCTCTGTTACACAGAGAAACCCTGTCTCAAAACAACAACAAACTGTATATACTCACTTAAATCAAAACACTAGTCCAAGGGATACGTACCATGAAAATCTTTACTTACCAAGAAAGTGGGTCAGAGGAGAGGACATCCTATTGAGACTTTAGGCGAGAGTAGCATGGAAGAATGGGGAAATAGTAGGATCCACAGGGTCCTGGAAACCTACAAGAAGAACTTTATGACAGGCAGATCTGGGTCCTGGGGTCCTCCTCAAACTAAGGCACCAGCCAAGGAGAATATAGGCAGTAAGCTTCAAACCCCTACCAAGACCTAGCCGATGAACATGATACTCTCCACCATTGAGTGGAGATCTGACTCTCACACGAACTCTGGTGCCCCTTTTCTGACCACGTCCCCTGGATGGGGAGGCCTGGCGGCACTCAGAGGAAGGATAGCAAGTTACCAAGAAGAGACTCGATATTCTGAGAGCATATATAGGGGGAGGAGGTCTCCCTCAATCACAGACATAGGGGAGGGGAGAAGGGGGGAAGTGGAAGGGAGGGAAGAATGGGAGGAAACAGGGGAAGGGCTAACAATCAAGATGTAATATGAATAAATTAATTTTAAAAATTTTAAATTAAAAAAAAAAATCTGTATTGGACATAGCGGTGTTTGTCTGGAATACTAGTAAGTAGAAGGCTAAGGCAGGAGGACTAAGAAGATTCGGCTAAACAAAAGGAAAACCAAATTATTGATTCTGATATAACCTTACTAGACTGTGTACGTGAAATAACACAACAATTAACATGCATATACAATTGTTAATTTTTAGCAAAAGAATTGGTATTAGTACCCCAAAGGGAACCTCAACATTTTCTAAAGAATACCGAATAGGCAGGATTGGATATACTCAAGGCCAGAAATGTCATCTTTTAGTTAGGTAGTATTCAAATCAAATACCTGAAGGGAAAGAAAGGCCGAGCTACCTTACAGGGGGGAACACTGCTCTGTTTGAACTCTGCTTTCTTCTGAGGCAAACACCCTGTGCAAAGGAGAGTGTGTGGAACATTTGAAGATCTAAGGCCCATGCTGTACAAGAGCGAAGCAGATTCTGGAAGGTGGAGAGAAGACTGGGGAAGAACCAGGAAGGCCAGAGACCACACAAGGCTTTCCTTTAATAAAGTCAGTCATTCTTCAAGAGAATCAAGAAGCCATTCAAAGTGCTATAAATAAGGGTAATATCACATTTGGTTTTACATTTGTCGTATGAACTATTGGTTGAGTACAAATAAATAAATAAATAAATAGCCAACACACTCAAGGGTATTCCCAAATGAATTATTGCTTGAGTTACTGATTACTATATGGAAATCCCTAGCAATGTATATTGAGAATAAACTTGGCTCATGCCAGATTCTTAGCAAAGACAGAAAATGATTCTTGTCTTCATGGCTATAGAAAACTGACCAACCCTTCGTAATATTATTCATTATTCATGGTGGTTTGAGCCAATTCTGACCCACCTGGTTCCAAAATACTGGGGTAGTGCTCTAGCAAGATTGGACCAAGGCCTTCAACGAGCCAAAGAGCCCAAGCATCCCTGAGTGTTGTAGATGAAGCCATGTAGGTAAATGCAAGCAAGAGACGAATTCCCAAGGCTAGAGGCCAGAGTGTTCACAGTATGCCACCCAGAGACATTCTCTATGAAGGTCGTGCGTCTTCTACTTTCTTTTTTGGCAAAAGGGCTTCAGCTCTTTCAGGGTTACAGGGCATGTCACCCTCAAACAGAATTCCTCAAGAACTTCCATTATCAACCCTTTGCAGATGTCATCATCCATATCAGTGCCCATGACTTGAAGTTTTGGCTTGTAATATCTCTCTGTCTCCCTTGCCCAATTCCTTGTTACATCCACAATATATCCTGCCATTGGAGGATGTACATAAAATTCTTAGAAGGGCAAAGTGCTTTTAAAGGGTTTAACTGCACCCCCTCAAGGGCCAGTGGGATCACTCAGCAGGTGAAGTTACTTGCGACCAAGTCTGACAACCTGAAATGGAATCCTGAACCTACAAGGTAGAAGGGAGAACCAACTCTGGCAAGTTGTCCTATGACCTCCACACATGTCCCATGGCATGTGCCTCTGCCTTACCACACAATAAATAGATAAGTGATAGATAGATAGATAGATAGATAGATAGATAGATAGATAATATATAGATGTGAAAACACTTTTAAGAATGAAAGAGATAATAATAGGCAAGCCCTTCCCTCCCATGTCTAAACACAAAAGGAGTCCCTGTAGAAATGCCCAGTGCAGCTGTGAACACTCACATAAGATCCATCAAACAAACAAACAAACAAAAATCCATCAAACCAAGCATGTGCTCAAGAGATACAAAGACAACACTCTCATCACAGTGTTGGGAGTCATGATCATGCTTACAACTGTTGCTATTAAAATAAGCACTCAAATAAAATAAAATAAAATGAAATAAGCACTCAGGGTCGGTGAGATGGCTCATCGGAAACAGGTGTCTGTAGTCTACAGTCACCTTCTACAAATTGTCCTCTGACCTCTGCTTACATGCCATGGTGCATGTGACTACACACATACACACACACACACACACAGGGAGAGAGAGAGAGAGAGAGAGAGAGAGAGAGAGAGAGAGAGAGAGAGAGAGAGAGGAGAGGAGAGGTGAGGAGAGGAGAGAGAGAGAGAGAGAGAGAGAGAGAGAGAGAGAGAGAGAGTAAATAAAATATGACTTAAAAAAAACTTTTTTAACTTAGCTCTCTGTCTCCGCCCCACCCCCACCCCGGCAGTTGACTTAGAAGTTAGTTCATCTCCACATCACCTGGCCCATAGGAGAACCAGTCCCAATACATAGCCAGACTCTTTGCCTTCTAATAGGTTACTATAATCAGGGACACTCGTGGGACCTAGGCATTGTTGATCTCCTGCGCCCTGCCCCCAATATAAAAAGATAACACACACATGATATTTGTAAAAAAAAAAAATTACTAACTTTCAAATGTTTATTGAGTCCATATAGAGACTGGGCACCTTGTGGATGACAAAGCATCCCTCAAAGATGCTCTTGCTCTGAGAGTTCTCAAGGTAGCATGGAAGTGCGGTGGTTGTGTTCACACCAAGTCTATGGCAAAGCTCTCTCTATGAATTACACATGCCCACCTACATGTTTACCTTGTCCTTCAGCAGCCACAGTGGATGATCAAGTCTGTCTTAGTTATTCTGTTGCTGAGAAGAAACACCATAACCAAGGCAACGCGTATAAAAGAAAGCATTTCATTGAGGGATTGCTTGTAGTTTCTGAGGTTCAGTCCATCACCATCATCATTGTGGAAGGCGTGGATGTACACAGGTAGGCGTGGTGCTGGAGAAGTAGATGAGAGTTCTACATCCTGGTCCACAGGTAGCAGGGAGAGAGACTCTGGGCTTGGCATAAGCTTCTGAAACCTCAAAGCCCACCCCCAGTGACACACTTCCTCCAATAAGGTCACACCTCCTATAAATTCTTTCAAACAGTTCCACTCCCTGGTAGATATATGAACCTATACAGGGGCCATTCTTATTCAAACCACCACAAACTCCTTTACTGAAAATTGCATAATATTAGATAACACCTATGCACATTTTCCTGTATGTTTTCTTATTTAAAAATTATTACTTATTCATCCAGTTATTTAGTGTGTGCGTGCATACGTGTGTGTGTGTGTGTGTGTGTGTGTGTGTGTGTGTGTGTGTGTGTGTGTGTAGGTGCCAGCATGCCTCTGACTGCATGTGGCAGTCAAAGAACATCTTTCAGGAGTCAGTTTTCTCTTTCCACCTCATTTTGAGGCAGGGTCTCTCTTGCTGCCTCTGTAGCTCTACTTCACACCGTCCTGAGAGCTTCTGGTCAATTATCCTGCCTCTGCCTCCAATCTTGGCATATAGGTGTTAATATTATAGATGCCCATCACTGCATCTGACTTTTTATGGAGGTTCTGGTAACAGACTCAGATTGTCAGTCTTTCATGGCCAAGCACTTTTAGCTACTAAACTCTCTCACCAGCCCCTCCTGTATTCAATCAACAAAAGATGGCTTTCCTAATAGATGGTAAACACTATAAAAAACAGCTGTTATACCATATTTCCTAGAAAATAATGACAATAAGAAGTCTGCATATATTAGAAAGATGAATTTTATTCTTTAATATATTTTATCTTTCTTAAAAAATTGAATCTGCAATGTAGAACCTACAGGTAATATTTTTGTGTGGGGCGATTCTGATTGTATCTATAAATTATATCTTATAACTCAAAACAAGAAAATTATATATATACATACATATGTATATATATACATACATATGTGTGTGTGTGTGAATATATATATATATATACTTTTTGGACCTAAAGTTTATTTCTTTTCTTCATATTCTAAAAGAAATGAAAAGATCTCTGTGGAACCCAAAGAAAATTAAAGCTTTTTACATTGTACTATATTCTACAGTACCATGTTACTACAAAGTCTCGTCTCACATAAACATGTGTTTAGAAATGCTTGACCCAAATATGTAGATGGCTTGGACACCCAAGACTCTGAGCGCATCTTTGTTATGGCACTTGGATGGTACTTCATTGTGTGAATACCACCGTCCCACCTCCCCATTGCCCTATGAGCTCCCAGAGAAAAGACATCTTTGGTGCAGCTTTTCCTCAGCACCCTTAGCAAAGTGCCTAGCACTCAAGAGGGACTGAATGAGTGCCGTGAAAGAGGTGAATACTGAGTCAGTGACAGGGCTCGGCTGAGATGCTGCTACACTCTCTGGGATCAACTTATCTGAGATCCACACTCAGAACCATCTCATGTAGATGTAATTGGGCAGAGTGATGAAAAGGAACACAGGACTAGATCAGGACTCTCCATGCGATACTATACACTTGTACAGAGAATGGAGAATCTCCTACCCTTTCACATTTCCATGTCCTTATATAAAATGAAGGTAGAACTGTGTTAAAAGCCAAAGAAGACAACACAGAGAAGTTAGGCCAGAGCCTAGTACATAATCCATCCATACGTACTGTATTTATCATGTTTCTCTGTAGCAGGACTTTGGCTGCTTTATTGGGTTCTTATTCCTACCTCCCCATACCCCCTCTATTCCTTCCAAACCCCCAATACTAGGTAGGAGAGAAATATGGTTAGAGGAAAAAGGCAGGCATTAATATTGTTAGACTACTTCCTGCTGAGTAGGGGCACCAAATTTCTTAGGGCACATTTGATCTTCGTCTTCAGGATATCTCTAACCAGCAACAAGCAATCCAGAAAACAGCAAACCGCAACAGCAGCCAGAATAGCAGCGATAAGGGGAGGAGCAACAGCAGCAGCAAGGGGAACAGCAGCCACCCTCTCTCAGGTCTCTAGTATTTATACCCTCTGAAGACTCCCTAGAATTCCAAATGTAAAATATCTTCAGCTGACAAAATCACGGCCCTGCCAAAGCACAAGACAAATAATACTCAGCTGCTGTGAACAGTCTGGAGCAGCCCCATATCCCACACGTGGGATTAAAACAAAAACATATTCCCATAACATTTCTGTGTTTTTAAAGAAGCCAAGAATTCTTACTACATCTCTCCTCATCAGCATAGTAGGGATAAGCAAATTTGTAATGCCGTCCTGAAAATACAGTGAAAGGATGATTGATGTGTTTAATTGAGACACAGCAAGAGAGTGGCAAGACAGTATAATGCAACTATAGTTCAGCTCCAAAACTCACTAAATGGATGCTATGGATTGTATCTTGGGGTACCTCCAAAAGAGCCACACACTGCAGAACACACACGTGCATGCACACACAAGCACACTCAGCCTATTTATAAGGTTATTGGTCTAGGTTTTTGCTGAAAGTTACAATAAAACTGAAAAGGTGGGCTTCTCTGTAGTAGTAAGGTTGAGACGACAACTGCCCTCAGCGCAGTGGAGAGTTTCCAGCCCCTAACAGTCACCTCTGACTTGTCTCCCGGTTCAGACACTGGCAATCCAGGACAGTGACTCACCCTCCCAGAGGAGAGGGTGAGGCTGCTGAGTGTAAACAGAAAGCAAGCAACACCTGAGCTGTCTCGAGGAGGAGCTCTGGGCTCTCTGAAGGTAGTGTGGAGACCCGGTTTGAAAGAGATCATTGTGAGCTGCCTCTCCCTACCTCATCAGCTGCAGCGTCAAACACTGTGCAAGCTGTCCTATGGCTTGGCAGATAACTCCTTCCAGTTTTGTGGCTATACAGGGAGATCTCCTCTCATTTCAATGGCAGACATTTAGAAACAAGATGTCTCTTCTAGCCCAATGCCATGCCATCTGCTTCCTCCTCTCCCAGCATACCTTTTTCTACACTCCAGACCTGCGAATGGGGAAGGGGACCATCTAGAAGATGCCTCTCTCACCACTAACCACATCCCAGACCACATAGGTGGTCTGGGAACCACCTAAAGGATAACCACTATGAAAAGCTCCAAGGCTTGGTCTAATGGTGCCCTTAGGGTGTGACTTAGCCTTGGTCCTCTACAAACCAGGAGCAGTAAACCCACCCCACACCCATCACACACAGCCTACCTACCAATGGGTCTGGCAGCCTTATCTCCACTTAATGCTCTGCTCACCACACAGCATGGGCACTAGTGCAGGATAAGATAGCTAAACAGAGTCTCTGGAATGAAGAATTAGAAATCAGAGATGGCCAGTCAGTGAGGAAAGGAAGGGAAGGAAAGCAAGAGAAAAAGTTAGAAGGCAGGGGAAGGGGGAAGGGGGAGGGGGGAGAGGGTGAGGAAGAGGGAAAAGGAAAGCGAGCAGCGGAGCGAGAGAAGAAGGAAGGAAGGAAGAAGAAGGAAAAGATGGGAGATGTCAGAATAGAGAAGAAAGAAAAGTGAGAAGAGGAAGAGCCAGGGAAGGAAGGAAGAAGGGGAAAGAAGCCGTGATCTTGGCATAGGCGCTCTGGCTCGAGACTCTCGTACCTCCTCTTTGTCACATAGCTTCTGTTGTGCCCCCACAAAATCAACCCATAGCTGGGAAGGAGTTCCCGCTGTTTAAACAACCTCGGTGGAGTTTTGATAGTGTGCCCACAGGAGTAGACTCTGGCTCATTCCTCTCCATGTGTTTCCCCTTTCTTGGCAACTACCAAGTAGTCTGTTGTGCTAACCGCACTTTCTCTGAGGGGAATGTGACTCCAGACTGGAACCTATGACACAGACATATATTAACCAATCAGTATAACCCAACCACAGCTGAAGGTTCATGATGGGCCTATCATCCACCAAAAGCAATGTAATATAAGGAGAGGCTTGAAGAGCTCTTCTGGAACTTTCTAGAACAATGCCCTCCCTTACCTCTTGAGTCTTAAGGGGGAAGCATATTGACAGCTATATTATAAACACAAAGAATAACACCATGGATGATTAACTGGAAAGCTGGAAAGTATCACTAGACTGTCAAAGCATAGCATTGCTGAGGTCTGCCTTCCTCAGACTGTTAGGTGAATCCCTCTAAGAAACATTTACCTATGTTCTTGAGATGCTGTTTAAATACATATGCTCTCACTTGCCACAGAATCAACCTAATACTGCATGTTCTAAGAGAATGAAAACAACACAGGAAAAGAGTCTTTGACTGGAAAATGGAAGCTTCGGAGATATTAGCTTTCTTTGGTACAAATCACCTACAGAACCTCAGGCAAGTGTTGTGCCTTCAAGCCCTGTCACTCACTTACAAAAAGATTTGCTTCCAGCACTAACATTCTAGGACTTTTTCTATAGATCCGGAGTACTACCATTTATCAAAATCCACAGAGGTAGTTTATAATTATATATCTGAATTATACCAGCTTCTCACTTAGAAATAAAACAACAGCAAAGTTAAAAACACTTAATTTCCATTAAAACTCTTACCATGAGGTAAGAAACTCAGAACCATGGCAATGAAAGGCAGGGAGGGGCGGGGAGGGGCGGGGAGGGGGGACGATAAGAGAACACATTTGAAGAATCTTCTGGCTAAGCCCTGTTTATAAGAGCCAGTTTACAAAAAGCCGTTCTTGAGTTATAATAACCCAGAAACCCATGGCCCGGTGCCACCGCCCACCACACCCATCTGGGGGATCCCCTTCACTTGAGCTGTGTGGTTGTGGTTGGCTCTGACAATGGAAGGAGCGGTTGGCCCAGGGCTCTGTGAAAGAATCGCAGGGTGTGATCTTGAGTTAGCTGGAGGACGCAGGGCCTCTTCTTACTGATATTATTTTTCAAGGCGTTTTTCTAATCGTTAGGGATTGTTTTGTTTATTTCTGTTGTGGCTTGGTTACCGCTAAGAAAACAAAACCTGCCCCAGCCCTGAAACCCAGAGCTGAGACGCCAGGTTCTCTTGATGGAAAGAATAACAAAAACCAAACCAGTATAATTGACTTGTACCACAAAGAGCACATATAAGATGGTATGTGCATGTGTGTGTGTGTGTGTGTGTGTGTGTATGTGTGTGTGTGTGTGTGCGCGCGTGCGTGTGTGTGTGTGTGAGAGAGAATGTTGTGTAAGCGTATGTATATGCATGTGTCTGTGTGCGTGTGCGCGCGTGCGTGCGTGGGTGCATGAGTGTGTGTGTGTGTGTGTGAGTGTATGTAAGTGCATGCATGTGTATGAGTGTGTGTGTGAGTGTATATGTGCGTGAGTGTGTGTGAGTGTGTGTGTGAGAGTGTGTGTGTTTGTGTCTTGGACCCCATTACACAGGAGTCAAGCTAGAACCAGACCAGGCATAGAGATTTACTTTTACCAGAAATGTCCAAATGCTCAAGTGTAGAGCAGGTTTCAGCACACACTCTGCCCCAGCTTTAGGTATCACTGAGCAGAAGATCAAACATGAGCTCAGAAGAGCAAAGCAGGAAAAGTTTCTCCATCGTTATTTGGTTACTTACCCAGAATGCATCATCTGGCAGCATCAGTGTATCAGGCCAAGTTTAAGATGTCTAGCCACGTTTAGGAAAACAACGCTGGAGAAAAATAAATGTGAAGAAGCAATATGGTGAACATTTCCTAAATGCCTTTAGGTTTTTTTTTAAAGATAATTTTGCTGGACACAAATATTTGCAGTTCTCTTAACTTTCAGATTCAAATGGAAGATCCAGAAGAAACTGGAACATTAGCCAGTCTATTATAATCCTTGTTGCTTCTTGGCACATCTACACAAAATTATATAGAAAAATAATTTGAAATATAATAAACATCCCTCTAAGGGTACAAGTTTTATCGCTACATGGTTCTGGCTCCCACCCACTCAGAACCAAATATAAGCAGAAGAACATGAGTTTGAAGCCAGGCGTGGTGGCGCACACCTTTAACCCCAGCATTATGGAGGCAGAGGCAGGCGAATCTCTGTGAGTACCAGACCAGCCTGGTCTACAAAGGGAGTCCAGAACAGCTAAGGCTACACAGAGAGACCCTGTCAAAAACAAACAAACAAACAAACAAACAAAAGAACATGAGATTGTGTGCTGACTAGTTTTATGTCAACTTGACCCAAGCTTAAGTCATTTGAGAGGAGGAAGCCGCAATTGAGAAAATGTTCCCAAAAGACTGGGCTGTAGGCAAACCTGTAGGATATTTTCTTAGGATTAATGGAGGAGGGACAAGCCCGTTGTGGGTAGTGCTGGCCCTGAGCTGATGGTCCAGGTTCTATAAGAAAGCAGGCTGAGCAAGCCATGAGGAGCAAGCCAGTAAGTAACACTCCTCCATGGCCTCTGCCTCCAGGTTCCAGCCCTATTTGACTTCCTTCAATGATGAGCTGTGATATGGAAGAGTGTAAGTCAAATAAACCCTTTCCTCATCATGTGGCATTGGTCATGGTGTCTCATCACAGCAGTGGTAACCTTAATTCTGAAGGAGAAAGGGGCTGGTGAGAGGCTCCGGAAGGGGCTCGAACCAGGCTGGTGAGCAAGCGCCTTTACCTGCTGAGCCATCTAAGAACTCTGGTGGCATTCAGTGTGACTTATCTTTGTAGACACTCTGTCCATTTTTCTATTAGGATTTTAAGCACTAAGACCGAGGAGCTCTTGGTGGTGATTGACATTCTGTTGTAAACAAATCTGTTTGGCTTTTACTTCATGAAGTTTTCTGTTACACAAATATTTTTAAATCTAGAGTAAAATTAATAGTTTCTTATGAGTCTCAATCTTGGGATTATGATTGAAAACACCCTTTCTACTGAAAAATTATAAAATAAATTTTCACCATAAGAGGACATGTCCAATTACCTTATTGGGTATCAACACTGATTTGCCTGGAAACACTTAAGATAAAAATAAGAACCTCAATTTACCAAGCCTAAAACTAAAAGAAGTTGAAATTGCCACGTGAACATCCTAAATACGATTGGACTGACTTTTCCATATATCTATTTTTTTCCATTTATCTATTTATTGCATGTGTGTGGGTGCACATGTGCCATCGCCGTCTTGTGGTCAGAAGACAACATTCTGAGAATTGGTTCCCCTATCACATGGGTTCTGGAGACCAGTCAGCAGACTTGGCAGCAGGCGCCCTCACCCACTGCATCCCCTCAGCAGACCTATCTAATAAACCCTTCTCAAGTTATTTTATTCAATTACTTATGTTTATTATTGAAACAGGCTCTTGCTGTGTAACCCTGGCTGATCTAGACCCCACTATGTAGCCCCAGCTGGCTGCCACCCTGTGGCCATCCTTCTGCCTCAGCCTCAGACGACAAGTGTGAGCCACCATGTCTGGCTAGCAGTTGTTATTTTTAATTTAGACTTCTTCTGTTTCTCTGATTGGTTTTTGCAGATTCTAAATATTAAACACGGGAATGTTCATGTGCTAGGCCAACCACACCACCACCCAGTTACATCCACAGCCCAAATTGAGGAATTGTCAGTCATTTTATTTATTAACTTTTTAATCATACTCTGGCTTTATAATCTTTTGAGGCTTTACTTTCCTCGGCTTTAATTTAAATGTAATGTGAAAAAGACTTGTTGGGGTTTAGGAATATAGCTCATCGATAGAGGCTCACCTAGAAAGTGTGAAGGCCTCAGTTGAATTCCCAGGCCAGGGGGTGGGGGTGGGGGTGGGAGTGGGGGTGGGGGTAGGGTTGCTTCTTGGTAGAATGTGGCATCCATGTCACTTACTCAGGTAAATTTTTAGACAGTAAATTCAAACAGCATGGTTTGATTTTGGACAACTAAGCTGGTCCCGATATCACACACACAGTGAGGTGGCAGAAGTAAGGAGAGATCCTGCCTCAAAACCAAGCTGTAAGGAAAGAAATCACTCTTTTAAAGTTGTTCTCTGACCTCTACGTGTACATGGCTTGCAGACCCATGCCCCAGTCTCACACACACACACACACACACACACACACACACACACACACACACACACATACCCCTACCACACCTACACACATATACACAGTAAATAAATTATTTAAAAATTTAAGTAATTCCAAGATCTGCCTAGGCTACACAGTGAGACCTTACCTCAGACAAAATAAAAACATCACAAATTTTGTATATATAAACTATACAACAGTGGTTCACAACCTACCTAATGTTGCAACCCCTTAATGCAGTTCCTCATGTTGTGGTGACCCCCCCTTCCCCCCCTCAACTATAAAATTATTTTTATTGCTATTTCATAAGGCTTTTCTAATGGTCTTAGGTGAGCCCTGTGAAAGGGTCATTTGACCCCCAAAGGTGTTGTGACCCACGGGTTGAAAACCACTGCTATACAGTAACTCTAGAGGAAATATAGCAAAAACAAACAAACAAACAAAAAACATAGTAGGAACTGATAATCTAAAATTGGATGCCAAATTTTGTCCTGGTTTTATTTAACCAAATCTAAAACCCAAAATGCTCAATGATTCATGTAGTTCCCCTTGGGCAGAAAGAGAGCCATGCTTTTATTTGACAAAACATATGGCTTTCTGGCAATGCTATTTGACAATAAAATACTATGGCACACTTACACTGGTTGAATACCCCCCAAATTCCTAAGTCAAAAATCCTAGCCCACTAGTTAAGCCTATGCAAATATTCTAAAACCTGGGAGACTTTAAAATCTAAACACTTCCTGTCCCAAGCGTTCCAGATCAGGGATACTTAGTATAGATCCACGTGACCCATGGGTAGCTGGACCATCAAGGTAGCTTCCACTCAGGTATCTTCCACTCTCCCTAAGCAACTTTTGAAGCTGGCACATCAAAATGTTAACAGATTTCACAAGCAAGTGGTAAGGATGTTGCTGGTGGTTCTGTGAGATGAAGAAGGTAACATAACCACAGACCACTTAGGGCAGTGGTTCTCAACCTATGAGTCATGACCCCTTGGGGACCCTTTCACAAGGGGTCATCAAAGACCATAAGAAAACCCAGGTCTTTACATTATATTTCACAACAGTAGCAAAATTACACTTATAAAGTAGCACAAAAATAATTATGTGGGTGGAGGTCGTGAGCAATTGTGTTAAAGGGTCGTAGCTTTAGTAAGGTTGAGAATCACTGATGGGCTAACGCGCCACCCAACTTCATGTTGGAGAGCTGTTCTCCATCAGGAGGCCTCTTCACCAGCCTCCTTCCGAAGTTTCCTTTCCTCCCTCTCAGCAACATAACCTCTAAAAAAACCCTCTGAGCAACTCAGCTCCTACATTCTTGCCCACCTCCTTGAGTGGAGCCAAAGCTCAGTGAGGAGCCACACGGCCTCTCAACAACTCCTCTAGTCAACATCACAGGACTTTCAGATTAACTGGCCACATAGGAAATACTGAGCTGCTATTTTGAATCATTAAAGACATTAATGCTGCAGAAAAAAATCATTAAGTTATAATTTAGTTGAAGTGATCTTTTGCTAGCTTGATTCAGATATTTTGCTTTCTGTAGTTGGGGGTGGTGGGGAGGGACTCCAAAGAAATAGACATGTTACTTTTCTCCTAGCTGTAACAATGAGAACCTGATGAGAAGCAACTTAAAGGAGGAAGGCTTCATTCTGGCTCACAGTTTGAAGGGAGATAGTCCTATACAGTGAGGAAGGCACAGCACTAGTGGTCTGCTTCCTCCAACAAGGGCTCCAGCCCATAAAGATGCCACAGTGTTCCAAAGCAACACCACCAGGTGAGAACCAAGCATTCGAATACAAGAGTCTATAAGACTGGAGGGTGGGGGAGGGTACATGTCATGTCCAATAACCCTGTGATGATGCAATCCTCCTCTGGCAAGGGGACGCTTCCAAGAGCACGTCCTAGTCCAAGAGCTACAGCTGGTGACATCTGTGTCCCTGCTCACAGAGATCATTAACAGATTCCACACTCCAGCGCGACTCTTGTCTGAGCCAGTCCATCAGCCACTCCACATCACCCCTGACCACAGGCATGGGAGAAAGGGATGGAAATAAAAGCTCAACTCTGTAGCGCCAAACCCGGCCCCTTCTCTTTGACTGTAATTGGGCCATTATCAGTCACCAAACCTACAGAGCAGTGGTTCTCAACCTTTCAAAGCTGTGACCCTTTAATACAGTTCCTCATGATGTGGTGACTCCCCATCGTAAAATTATATTTGTTGCTACTTCATTACTGTAAATTTTGCTATTGCTATAAGTTGTAATGTAAATATCTGTGTTTTCTGATGGTTTTAGGTGACTCCTGTGAAAGGGTCTTTTGACCCCCTAAAGGGTCACAACGCACAAGTTAAGAACTACTATTTTGGCGTGATAGCACTCTACTTTAGATGAAGGAGCGGAGAAGATACAGCCATCAAAATTTCTTAGCCCCAGCAGAAGGAAGAAAACTAGATACTTATTTGGATACCAAAATTATAGAAGCATGGAACTGGGGAAAGACTCCAGCATCCATGCTGAGCAGGTCACTGCTCTTCATGAGAGATGAAGCACTGGTCCAAGGAAGTTAAGTCATTTTTCTGACATCACCAACTGGTTCTGGGCAGAGACAAACAAAAACCCATGGTTACCTACAGCAGTGAATATTTAAACCCAACGCCACCAAACCACTGGTATGTCCTTTCTTAAAATGTTTTAGATTACTTGCTAAAAATCTTTAAATTGTTATGATATTTTACTGTTGTAAGCCCTCATTTCTGATTTCTTTTCAAGGCTAAAAGACTTGTAACAAATATATTGCTATACCCACAGATCAGTGCTTTGCTGAACCCTCATCTGCAAGCTCTTTCTCAAAGTAGATGGTAATTAACACAGAGACCCACACCTGGATGGACAATGTGCACGGAGCTTGAGACTTTGGGGCACGCGGTCCTAAATGGATATCTAGGGCCACGCCCCTCCCCTCAAGGCTCAGGGATCTATGTGGAAGAGGAGGTGGAAAGACACTAAGAGCCTGAGGTGATGGATAACTCAAGGGAAGCAGTGTTTTTCAGACATACATGATGCGCACATGAACTCACAAAGACTGTGACAACATGCACAAGACCTGCACAAGTTTAAACCAGCAAAATCTTAGGACAGAAAACGAGATCCTACTCCCAACCAGGAACCTATTTACAATTGATAGCTGCTAAAAGAAAGAAAATCAGGGTTTTTTTGTTTGTTTGGTTGGTTGGTTTGTTTTGTTTTGTTTGCACCAGAGTAACACAACGGGGTTTATCATCCACATTCCAAGGCAAGCTGCGTGCTCGTAATTTGTAGGCCAACACACAGTGGACTCTATATGTTTCTTTTTGTGTGTGTATGTGTATGTGTGTGTGTGTATGTGGGGTTTTTTTTTTTTTTTTTTTTTTTTTTGGTGCTTTTTTTGTTTGTTTGATTGGTTTTGTATTGTTTTGGTTTAGTTTTTTATGTGGGGTTTTTGTTTGTTTGTTTGTTTGTTTGTTTTAAGAGAGATAAAGATTATAAAGTTGGGGAAGTATATGTGGAGAGCTAGAGAGGAAAGAGTATGAGTGAATATATTGCATGAGAAAATTTTAAATGAATAAATAAATAAATATATTTGGGGCTGGAGACATGGTTCCAGAGTTAAGAACACTTCCTGATTTTCTAGACAACCTGAGTTCAGTTGCCAGCACCCATACTAGGTAGATCATGATTGCCTATAAATCCAGTTCTGGGGATCCAATGCCCTCTCTGGCTTCCAAGGACATAAGCATGCAAGTGGCATACACTTACAAACTACAAACACCACACACACACACACACACACAAACACTCACTCACATACACACTCACATGCAAGAGGCATACACTTACAAACTACAAACACCACACACACACACACACACAAAACACTCACATGCACACTCACACACAAAGATTTACCAACATGGAATAACAGCTGCATCCATTGGGTAAACTCTGATCTCCTGCTGGCTTCACCCTTGCCCTGTATCTCCATAAGCTTTCACGGTTGACTTGAGATAACTAGTATAGAACACTCACTCCAATTAGACAGTGAGCGTCCTTTGGAGCTTCCTTTCCAGTGAGCTGGAAAGATGGCTAATTTGTTTTTGTAACTCCAGCAACTCACAGCACCTGCTGTATGATTGACACTTAAGGCACACTGATTTCTTAATGAGTTAAATCAATTTTTGTCATAGTCTGGTTTATGTTGCTGTAACAGAATGCCACAGACTGGCCACTTTACAAACTATACAGGTTTTGGAGGCTCATATCCTGGAAGGCTGGGAAGTCCAATGTAGTACCAGCTTTGGCTAAGGACCTCCTTGCTGACTCATTATGTGCATCCCATGGCCAGAGAATGCAACAGCATCAGCCTCACATCTTCCTTTTCTCAGAAAGCCACCCATGCCACCATGAAGCTCCATCCTCATGACGTCATCTAAACCGGCTTGCCTCCTTCCAAAAGTGATCTCTCCAAAAGCCATCAACATACTAATAGGAGAATTCATTTCCAAAGCTTAAACTTTTAGAGGAGGCACATTCAAATCACAGCAATGAAACACTGAATTTTCATTACAGAAGCCGATGAGTAGAGACACAATCTTTCTTTGGCTCAGTTTTGGTCTCTCTTCTGCATTCCAAGCCTGCTTTGTGTCATCAGCAGTTTCTGTGTAGACTATCTAGAAGCCTACCTATGGGTGGTTTGAATAAGAACCGCCCTATAGGCTCAAATATCTGAATGCTTGGTACCAGGGAGTGGCACTATTTGAAAAGATTAGAAGGTCTAGCCTTGTTGGAGTAGGTGTGGACTTGTTGGAAAAAGTGTGTCACTGGAGGCAGGCTTCATGCCAGGACCAGGGTGTCTCTCTGCCTACTGATCAGGATGTAGCTCTCAGCTACTGTTCCCATGCCATGTGTGCCACCATGTTCCTGCCATGATGATAATGGACTAAGCTTCTGAAACTGCAATCAAGCCCCCAGTTAAATGCCTCCCTTTATAAGTTGCCTTGGTTGTGGTGTCTTTTCACAGGAATAGAACAGTGACTGAGACATTGTCCATCTCACGGCCCCCAAAAGCATCTTAGCTCACTAAACTTCCACCTCAGCCACAACTCATTCTCCCATGCCCATGTTTATACCAGAACTTTACAGTTCCTCTGAGATACCAAACAGCCAACATCTCTTTCTAATTACAGCCTCCATATTGTTAATTCTGTCACCCCTTGCTTCTGAGACAGAATCGCTTAGCAATCTGGACCTATCTTTGGCTTGGGCTGTATACATAGCCCTCGCCTATCAATGTACCTAGCAGCTGAGGACCCACCTACCCTCACCAAGATGCCCATATACTACACTCTGAAGAGTGAAATAAGTTTCTCATCCCTTACAACCACCAACAGCTTTAATACAAATGTATTCTTGGACGTGCCCAGATACGGACACGAGGTAAACAATCTGGCCTAGACGGATTCTGGATGCATATACACTAAAGTAAACTTTGTCTTCTGAGTGGGATTTTAGGGGAAAATCCCTACATATCATCATAAGCATATCATAATTAGCATGCATCTGATTAAAGGCAGATGTATTATGGGAAACAACATATGCAGTAGAGAAAAAAACGTACATAACCCAAGCCTGTCAATCAAAACAGAAAACAATTCATACCCTTCCCATAGCAGCCAAATTCCTCCTCCTCCTCCTAGATCTCAAAAAGAAGGCCCCATGCACTACTCTGGGGTCCTGGGGCACTCTGAAGGGTAGTAGTCTGTTGCTCTCTTCAGCAGTGAATCTTACCTGTACTATCACTTTGTTTATAAATAGAATTTCCCTGCTACTTTGTGATCCATGTGTGCTTTTTCAATGCTTTGGATAAGAAGCCAAGAACCTAGAAATGCCTCACCCAGACAATGGCCACCAGTGACACTGTCCATTGAGCCAATCTTGAAGCCAGCAAGGGACAGGCCCTCAGCGTTCTGTCCCTCGCTCATCTCCTGCCAGCCTGTTCTTCCTCTGACCAGACTCTTTCATTGTTTGCCAGACTTAAAAACTATACTGTGTTTGATGACATCACCAGCTCTTTCCACAAACGTTTTAGAGACCAAAATGTATAATTTGGCAACTTGTAGCAAATATCCTAGTTTGGAGAGGTTTTTATTTTTCCTCTGATTGTGTGTGATGTACAATGTGATGTGTGTCCCACCGTATAAAGTGGTATGTCGGCGTTACTGGACACTGCAAATATGTCATTTCTAGAGCAACTGTCAGGGAGAGCATCAGTAGCAGACGCTGAGCTTTCCCTCCTGCTCCAGCCTCGCATTCAGCCTGCTGAAACCGGAAGTCAGCTGGAGGGGCAAGGAGATCGCTCATAAACAGCAGTTGCAATCCGAGTTGGATTAACTTTGAAAGCTGGGCATTGGCGGACATGTGACCTTACAGGTGCACTGATGCAGCCAGCTACCCAAAAATGATAAGTTGTTTCATCTGCAAAAAGGAGGCTCATAGAAATTGAAGTACAGAATGGGGAGGTGGGGGCTGAGTAAAACTCAAACATGGGATCCTTACCACCAAAGACAGAAAAGTGTAGAGGAAGCAGCACGGAAGTGATCAGTTAAGTAGGTAGAGCTGGCAGCTGCCTTGAATTCAAGTGAACAAGAATTAATGTTCCATACTGACTTCCCTTAATCTCCCCCTGGAATTTTCCCCAAAATGCCCATTGTGTTACCATGCAGGTTCCTGGAGTCCTCCATCCCTGGAGGACTTACGCCCTACTGGACAAGATCCTGAGGCTACGATATAAAGAAGGCATGCAAAATGCTAGAGGTTGCTTTAAAAAAAAATTAAGTAAGCCAGACAGTGGTGGCACATGCCTTTAACCCCAGCACTTGGGAGACAGAGGCAGAGGCAGGAGGATCACTGTGAGTTCAAGGCCAGCCTGGTCCACAGAGAGAGTTCCAGGACAGCCAAGGCTACACAGAAACCCTGTCTCCAAAAACCAAAAACCAAAAACCAAAAAAAAAAAAAAAAAAAAAAGTAATTAATTTTTAAAAATCAAAAGTAAAGTACATCCTCTTGATCTAATAACAATGACCATATAAACACTGGCATGAGAATGAATTGTGGAGAGTGTACACAACAATCCCAATTGCAAAAACAAAGAAAAGAAAAATCAACGATGAAAGCCAGAAGACATCCTGGCTTTCTCCTCCCCACCCCTTTCTTGTGTCCTATAGGAAGTAAAGAGTGGACCGCTGAGGACCACACCCTTCAGGGCTATTGCACCCAGACATGTGCTAAGCTGCTGCTAGACCAGAGGAGGGTGGAAAAAAAAAGTGGCATTCGGAGATGGACGGGAGGGAAGCCAAACTTCCCCCACCATGGGCTGCGTCAATGACAGGCTTGGGAAACAAAACTATTTCCGGGAGATACCCTAGCAAAACAAGCAGACACCTTCAGAGGCACGTAGTCAACGCCAGTGACAATGACATCCTCCCACCACAGTCGTTTACCATATGCCATTTTTATGGCATGATCCACTGGCTGGACCAGGTCACGGCTTAGGAAGCTGCCCTATCCCCACTGTCCCAGAAGTCGTCTCACCCAGTGGGTGTGGCTCTCGTCCTCTCTCCCTGTCTATTTTCTGACTGATCTATTATGTAATATCCTCTAGTGCCCTTCCTCAGAAATGTTTAGTCAGTTAAGTCCAGTCCCCGTGTCTGCATCCAAGGCCCTCTGCAAGCCGCCTACATTCACCAGTTCCATCCCATCTTCTCTTTCCTTCTATACACACTCTGAAATCCTTCTTGTCTTACTCCGGTCTGCTGAAGCACTGGCGTGAAATACCTGCGACGAACGACTTTGTACAGAAGAGAGTGTGTTGTGTCTCACCATTCTGGAGCCAAAGTCAGGTCACCACATCTGGTTGCAGGGGTGGGGTGGGGTGGAGTGGGGGGGGGTGGGGAAGGCGGGGGAAGTGGTCATTCTACATTGTAACAAAGCAAAACATATCATGAACATGTCTCAAGGGAGACCCCAGGCTTTAAAGCCAATCCGCTCTTACACCAAGTACTTAGTTCCTCAAAACCTAGCCCACTCCCAAGTAAAAGACATAGGTCTTTCCTAAGAGCCGAGCCACCGTGGTCCCAGTCGTCACCCTCTAGCTGCACCTCTTGGAGGGTCTATCACATCAACACTGCCATGCCCGGCTTCTACCACAGGCACCTTTGGGCGGGGCGAACTGAACTCAAACCACGGCATGCCTCAAGATAGATGCTGCCTCTTCTCCAATATTTCTTGGGTCTCCTTCCTTAATAGCACTCTCTTTGGCTCTGGCAATGTGAGCCCAGTGCTCCTGGCTCTGCTATGCTTTCCTTCTTTTAGGGTCTAGGCCCTAACTTGGCTCTAGGAATGCCACCATCCCAACAGGGAGAGCAAGACACTTCCGCAATGACTTCCGGGCTTTCTCTTTGCTTACTTCATGTTTCCTTCTAGCTCTCCTGACAAAGCCTTCATTTGCCTCATACGTCAGGCAAACAAGTGTGGTCTTGCACACTGTAGGCAGTCCATAGACACTTCCTTGAATATTTGGGATTGAACAGAGCTTGAATTTAAGATAAGATATGTATGCTCTAAGTTTCAGACCCCTTCAAACCAGTTTTACAGAATCAAAGAATATTAAGATGAGAGCGGGGCCTGGGGAATGGCCTCCTTGACTCTCCCCACCGTATGGATGGAGGCCTGGACAAATTATTGACTTAGCCAAAGACACAGACTTAGAAACAACAGCAAAACCCCTGAGAACAAGCCTCATACTGTGCGATGTTCAGGCCTGATATTAAAACGCTGATTTTAGAATCTCTCCTGAGAAAATGGCCAGATTTCTTAGCAAAATGTGCTGAGTGAGAAGGTCACAGGTACTGTGCTCAGTGTTCAGAGACCTCCAGAGATTGCCTTGAACCCCTAACAGCCCCTGCATGGCATGGGGGTGGGGGGCGGCATCCAACGCTATCATTGTCCTTGGAAAGCAGAAAAGAGCCCATGCAGATCCCTGGTCTCAGACTCATAGAGATTCCCCTGCCTCTGCTTCCTGCGGTATTCTTTCTTTCTTTCTTTTTGCTTTGTTTTGTTTTTGGTTTTGGTTTTGGAGACAAGGTTTCTCTGCATAATAACTTTGGCTGTCCTATACTTGCTTTGTAGACCAGGCTGGCCTCGAACTCACAGAGATCTGCTTGCCTCTGTCTCCCAAATGCTAGGCCTGAGCTTTTCTTTCACTTGAATTGCTTCTTTTTTTAAAAAATAATTTATTTTTATTTATATGTTTTGGTGTTTTGCCTGCTTCACACATTTATGTCTATGAAAGTGCCAGATCTTAGAGTTATAGACAGTTGTGAGCTGCCATGTGGGTGCTAGGAATTGAACCCAGGTCCTCTGGTAGAGCAGTCAGTGCTCTTACTTAACCACTGAGCCATCTCTCCAGCCCCTGAATTTTGTTTCTTTCTTTGAAGACCAGGCTGGCCTTGAACTCACAATGGTGTTCCTTCATCTGCATCTGAGTAGATGGATCACTGAAACATACTGTCAAGCCCAGCAGAAGGCTTAGGTTTTGCTTTGTTTTTGTTTTTTCATTTTGTTTTTTCAAGACAGGGTTTCTCTGTGCAGCCTTGGCTGTCCTGGACCAGAGAGCCTTGAACTCACATCCATCCTCCTGCCTCTGCCTCCCGAGTTCTGGGATTAAAGGTGAGCGCCACCACACCCTGCCTAGAAGGCTTAGGTTTGCGTCACTATCATCTTCAGATGACTTCTGCTTGCAGCTTCTCTAACACCAGCGCTGGCAATAGCTGCTTGCGCTGTGATTTTCCTTCATGCGGATGACTGATGGCACCACTCACGTTGCTAAGATTATGAGCTTTATGACAGGAATTTCAATCGAGAAGATATACACTCCTACCCCAGCTTCCGAAGAAGGCAGGCCAGGGGGAGTACACAAAGAGGGATTTTAACTCCTAACTTTCCATTCCTCCACTGTCCCACCCTTCCTTTTTAATCTTTGCAAATGTACTGTCCACTGAAATGAGGAAAGGAACAAGGCGCCTCTCAAAATAGGACATCGATCGCCCTCTGGGCCCCTCCTCGCTGCTTGTGCGTCCTCTGAGAGTCTTTGAGGCATGGATTCCTTCAGACAGCATGAGGCTGTGGCGCAGGTAGCCCTCCCACTTTACAGGACGGACTTGGGTTCTTCTGCCCATGCTTTTTAGGAAGCAATCCTCACAGGGTACAAATCACCTCCATAAAGCTGACACTTTCTCCTTTGTGCAGCCGACTAACTCAGCCGCTCCCCCATCCTCCATGCAGAGCATCACCCTGCGCCTCAGAACTCCAGCCAAGCCTGGGCTGAGAGAAGCAGGCTGGAGGCAGCCTCCGCCATATTTTAGGTTTTCATTTCTTCCATTGGCTTCTGCCCAGGTGTTCTCTAATACCGGCTAACACCGATTCCTTTTGTTTCTGAGGCTGTAATATGTATTGACGTTAAGTTTTTTTTTTTTTTTAGTCAGTGGTTGGATGAGAGTTCAGAGTAAGAAGAGCAAACAGCCCTGGATTTATTTATATGCCTGAACCTAAGAGGGGTTAGAGAGAGCAGAGGGAGGAGAGGCCACAAAGGGTTGTAGAAGCCAGGGAAAGCAGACAGTGGCCTAAGGTATATGAGTAGGTTTTCCAGTTTGCTTTCTATTGCTGTGATAAACACCACGGCCCAAAGCAGCCTAGGGGAAGGAAAGGCTTATTTTAGTTTATACTCGCAGGTAACATGTCTGAGTAGTAACTCAACCAGAGACAGAAGCAGGAACCATGGGAGAAGCCTGCCTACCGCCTTGCTCCCTAGCTTCTACTTAGCTAGTTTTCTCACACAGCCCAGGACTCCCCGCTTGGTCCTGCCCACCTCGGGCTGGGTCCTCTTACGTCAATCATCACTCAAGAAAATGCCCCCCACACACACAGACATGTCTACAGGCCAGTCCAACCAAGACAACCCTGCTGTGGAGACTCCCTCAGCTGAGCCAAGCTGACAGCTGAATTAACCAGAATAGGAAACCTCAGATTCCAAAGTAGATTCTTGTTCCTCAAAGAACGTTTTATAGGTGTGAAATTCTAAAAGGCTTTGATGCAAATTAATGGATACTATCTGTTTTCTTTGCTCAGGATGGGGGGAGTGAGTCAGGATTGTCCAGAGACGCAAATCCATTTGGTTGGAGATAAAGCAGAAGTGCTGCTTCAAGTATGGGATTCCTGCCCTGAGGAGGCTGAGGCAGGAGGATCACCATGAGTTTAAAGCCACTTCGGTTACATAGTGAGTTCTAGGGCAGTTTGGACTAAGTAAGATCTTACCTCCAAGATAAAATAATGGACACAGATAGATAAACTGATGGATCAATTTTAAAGAAGTCAAGTGATTTAAGACTTTATGAAGGGTCACCTATCTACTCAGTCCCATGACTTAAATTATTAAATCTAAATTAACATAAACTCTAAAATATATCTTTGTGGCAATATCTAGAGTGACATTTCATCAATTATCTCAGTGTCTTACTCTAGCCAGGTTGACATATAAAATTACTCACTCGCAATACCACACGTTCCACTCAAAGCTCTCTACAAGAAAAGTAAAGCATCACTGTATTTTGTGTGGTTTTACCGTTTTAAGCATCGTTTTGATTCTGAGACATCATAAGAAAATTTACTGTTTACACTTCTTGGACATTGGAAAGAAAAGTCATGATTGCAAAAGTTTTGGCACCGTGCCTTGCCTTCATAACACGACGTGGTGTGTGACAGCTGATTTAATAAATGGTTTCATTTCTCCTGCTTGATCCATCCATCCTATGCTGGAAAAGGGTGCAAGAATGATAGTTCTCTCTGAGTCACACCTTACCATTGTTTGTAATAAGTTTGTCTATGGAGAAACATGTCCTAAACCTCAAAACAGCTGTTAATGGCGAGGGCAAGCTGTGGAGAGGCTGAGCAAGGTACACTTTTACAGTTAGCTGGGGCTCAGAAGCCCTGGTGGTCTCCAGATAGCAGCCACCTCGTGTGTGTCTCCAGAAGAGAGTCATAACATTTTTTACCAGGAGGAAAGGATGAATAAGCGAGGGAACATGCTTAACACGCTGTGTATGTATACACAGACATACATATGGAGACACTGCACAGAATCCTCATTAGTATGTATATAATCTTTGTGTTTTCTGTATAGCAGTTCAAGAAGGTAAACAGGATAGGCCCTGTCACACTTTGCCTGTGGCAGCCTCCCATTGATGAGTGGGATGCTGAAGAACCAAAAAGACCAGAGCTGGGAAACAAGAGCATCAGAACCCGTGTCCTTGCACACCAGAACCCTTGTGCTCCGCCTTGCATGATCATAGAAAGGAACTGCACTGGCCTGGTATGGAGGGGCATGCCTTTCACCCCAGCACTTGGGATGCAAAGAGACAGGTGGATTTCCATGTCCAAGGCTATCTTTCTCTATGTGGTGAGTTCCAGAACAGTTGAAGCTACATCAAGAGACACAATACAAACAGACAAACAGTGGATCACGTAGCCCATCCTGCCCAGTGCACTGTGTGGATTCTGGGCTTTTTGTTCAGATGTGACAGACTGAAGCATCACCATCAACTCAAGATGTTTTCTTTCCATTGGTGGGAACATCTGTAATAGAAAATGCTCTCCACATCCCGCCATGTATGGACACAGTTGCTCTGTCACAAAGCCCAACCGTAAATAACAGCTCCTAAGCTGACAGTAGTGGCAGATACAGTGCTATGTGTTCATCAAATGCCACTTTCTTTTTTCTTTTACTTTTCTTGTCTAGCCTGCTAGCAGTTAGGGAAGCATGCCTGGGGGCCATCAGTGTGGAGCTGGTAGAGGTTAGATAAGCCACTTCTAGACCTGACCCACCCCAGCCTAACAGGAGGTATACCTGCTCCCATGGTATGACCTCTCTTGGTAGTCTCTTGGATCACATATCGAATATTTCAGTGTCCGAGACAGACAAGGGTTAGGGAAGATGTAGCTCAGGGGTAGTATTCCTGCACGCACAAATCCCTGGGTTCAATCTCCAGCAACACACACACACACACACACACACACACACGGGTAGGGGGAGGAGAGAGAGAGAGGGCGAGCATAGGGGAGCACCGTGGCCCCAGTACTCAGAGACTAAGGCAGGAGCACCAGGACTTACAGGCCAGCCTCAGCACCTTCAAAGACCCTGTCTCATGAAAAAAGAAACAGTAGAGTCCAGAGACAGCACAGTGGCAATCCTAGGCCGATTGGATTGACTGAACATTCTTATGGAACAGTTCAACACGGTCTACTGACAATCGTTAGCGTGCTCTCTATCTGCTTGCCTTGTCCCAATGCATCAATCGCATGCCCCCATATGACAGGGCTATACAGTGAAGAGCGTTAGAATGATGCAATGGAGGCTAAGACTTTCCCCCTCCATCTAAGGAGTCCACTGGATGTATCCACTACACACACAGCACTCATCACGTGTCCCCAGGGAGGCTCTGTGTCAACCTAAAACACACACAGGTGTGCACGATAAATGGCAGCCTCAAGTGACTACATTATTGTCGTGCACATTCGCTTCAGTTTTGTCCTTCTTTTAACTTGCACGTCCACTTATAAAGCCTTGACTGTAAAGTCACCAGCCATGTAACCCTGATAGCAGCCTCGTTCCAGTTTGCATTCCATGTCATCATTTTCTGTGGCTCCCCCAAGGCTGCCGAAGGAGTGACTGGCTTATTCTCATTGTAGGTCTGTGTACGTGGTCTAGGACACTACACATATGGACCAATTGTGTCACACACCCCTAACGCAAAATACCTTTTCTTTAGAATGTCCTTCGTCACTAAGACATGCACGAGTTGTGCTTCCTAGCTGCTCTGTGACGCACCCTAGGGCCTCGTCCAAGGACTAGCGCATCTTCAGCACATAGCACAACGGATACCGTTCCAGCACTCATTCTACTTAGCAGACACTACTTCATAAATGGGGTATGCATGCCAGGTAGCATCTTTTCAGAATCAACTAACACACTCACCTCATTTTTCTCCATCATTCCCTGTAAGTTTTCACGTTATTCACTATCCGCATCCAATGTATTCCACCAATCACTCCCTAATAATTGCCTCTTTTTCCTTCTCCAGGCTTTCCCTTATTTTAGGGGATACCAGGCCTTTACCAGCGCCGCCTAACCATCTCTCTTGACTGTTCTCGCTGGTCCCACCCCCTTCTTCCCGGCTTATGCTATTCATCCAGGCTGGACTTTAGCTGGCACTACGCTGTGGGGGCATGTGGGCTGTGGGCCAGATTTATAAACCAGTCTGGGAGCTAGAGTGAGGTAGACATGCCCAATACCCTGGAATCTCAGTCTCGAGAGAATCGGCAGACACGGAACTAAGAATCACTTGCCCCGGGTCTGTTGCCTGCCATGCAATGGCCACACAGTTAGTCTTTTGATCCCCCCACCCTCTCCAACCCCCCCCCAACACACAACACCACGCCATCCTAGCTGGGATTCCTCTCCCATGCAAATGAAGCATTTCCAGGACCCAGCCCTAGTCTCAATGATGTTCATCACCTTGAAAACCCCTGCCACTTCCCTGATGGCTTTATACACCCTTACCCAACCCGCCCCCCACACCCCCAATAAAGAGGCTGTATCACGTGGAAGAGCGTCTACCAGAGATAGCCATACCATTACCTGCCGCCTCCACACAACACATCAACACCACACACACACACACACAACAACACATTACCGAATTGGGGATCCTGCAGACCCAACCCAACTGGGGGCCTAAGGCACCTTCTTCCTACAATTGGTTCCTGGATGTTTGTCTGGGACGGGACCTCAGGCTTCGTGATGGGCACCTAAAGCCATCGGGGCTATTCAGCTTGAAGATACCAAGCGGGGTTTCATTCCTCACACAATTCACAATGAGACGCACAAACCAGCTTGTGTGGAAGCTTTTTGAAACTGAGAATGAGTTGGCATGTGCAGCAGTCTGGGCGTTAGAAGGGGAGAGGGCGACGCGAAGCTGCCGAGAGCAGGACAAAGGTTAACAAGGTTACCTTGGAAGGCAGTGAAAAGCAAGAAATGGGAATTACATCATTCTACACTCCGATCTCTTAGGGTCAGCTTGCTTCTTCGGGGAAAGCTGGCAGCTGTATCCACTGATCTAAAACACTGACGGGGTCAGAACTATGCAGGAGGAAGCCCATGTGTGAGCACCAGGCGCTTGCTCTAAACTGGGTTTCTTGACCTCACACCAACCAAATGGAGTCTCAAAGCGCTACAAACAGCCAAGCCCCATCATGGGTTTCCTATCATTTTAAGACTGAGATGGCAAGTGGGGTGTTGTGTGGTCCATGCCTTATCCCAGCACTTCGGAGGAGGCAAAACAGATCTCTGTGAGTCACGGTTCAAACCTGATCGCAGAGCCAATCCCAGGTCAGAGAGAGAGAGAGATACAAGCCAACATACGTAACAGGTCGATTGAATACAAACAGTTAACATTTCATGAGACCACAATGAACTGCATGCCCATACCTACTTTAACATGTTCCGTTCATTAACTTCCCTCCTACTCATTGCTGAATCCACAGGGCAAATGGGATTGTGGGAAATGTAGTTCCGACTAGTTTAAGGTCACCATTCTGTTCATCTTTTAGACTCCTCTGAGTATCTTCCTATCTTCCTTTGGAAATTATATGCAGTTTCACACTGAGCCCACTGGCCATCCTCTGTATTCATCCTTCCTTCCTTTATAATCCAACGCTTTCGAGTGTGGGAGCAAGAGGGAGTATGTGTGTGGAGTTCGATTCTCTCCTTCCACCCTTATAGGTCCAGGGACCAGCTCTGGTTTCAGACTTGGGGCAAGTGCTTCTTTCACTGAAGCTATCTGTCACTGGTTCAATGTTCCTCCCTGCCTTCCTTACCATGTGACTAGTACAAAGCAACACACCCCGAAAGCAATGATTTGCATGTGTTGCTTGGTTTGGTGGGTGGTCTGTGTTGACACGAGGCCAGAGCCATGAGTTGGCCAGACAAGCATTCTAACACCTAACTATCGGGAATCCTTTCCTTGGCTTTCTCAAGCCTCCAGGCCTGGAAACGAAGGGCTGTGTTTTATTTATTTCTCTATCCTAAGTACAGTGTCTGGGAACATAGTAGGGCTACGGTAAAAGAGAAGCAGAGCCATTGGTGCACATGCTTTCAAAGACTTACTATCGCCACTTTACCAGAATCTATTAGAAAATATGGCGCATAAATGGAGCACAAACGGTCTCTTAATTTTTTTCGAACTCTAGAAACTGACAAGACTCTGGACCCTCTGGGTGCCAGGCATTATTCCTAAACACTGCATAGGGATGCGACAAGAATTTGCTGAGATTGAGTATCATTACTCACCCTCCCATACCCCAACCCCCACCCGCGAGGACGCAGAGGCTCCTCTAAGTTCAATTCTTGGCCTCAGGTTGGGCCACCATACAGTTGACTCCCAACCCTCTGCCCCCCCTGGCTGGGCTGCATCTCTTGGGGGTGGGGGTGGGGCTGAGGGGGGAGGCAGATGAGGATGAAGCAGGTTGAGGCTGCAGGGGCTGAAAGGGCGCTGTGAAATCACATAGGGGATTTAAAGTAGAAGACGAGGAGTGGTTGGCGCCCCTCCGCTGGTACTTTCAATAAAAGCCAGGGTCTCATGTGGTGGTTGCTTATATATAACAATCCTGCCCTGGACCGCACCCTCTCCTACCGCGGCCATAGGCTTCCTGGCTGGGTCTAGGCTACCCAGGTTCCCTTCCCGGGCTGCTCGCCCTGGGGCTGTCCAACACAAGGACCGCCATCCTATTCGCCTTCTCCACCACGAGCCTCTTTTTCCTCCTATACCCACCTAGGTCGACTTGGACTGCCACTAGAGTCATGTTTGTACACCCCCGCACCCACCCCCAAGCCAGGGGCAGGGATATGATATAAACTCTTGAATAAGGCAGGACCCGGGACCCCTCAGCCTGGCTTGATTTCCCGCCTGCACTCATCCACTGTGACCTTCGGTATCTGGTATGGGCTCATACTCATGAATTTGGGAGTGAAGTGTTCTTTGGACTCAGTAAAGCTTGGGTGTGAGCCTTTTTACTGTACTTACTACATGAGAGTGCAAGCTGCTTAACCCTTCTGGGCCAAGTATCTCTCACCCATAAAGGGATGCGAGCTACTTATCTTCCTTGGTGGTAAAGTAAATGGGAGGGGAGGCAAGAGCAAACAGCACTTCGAAAAATTTCACAGCTGCTACAAACTTTTCAGTTCCCCAGCAAGCATGGCTTAACCCCAGAAATCCGAACCAAAACCAATACCGTGTGGCTACCTGCAGCTGGCTCGTTCTGAGATAATTATGTGGGTGCTTATTGCTTGACCTCCTGGAGGTGATTTGGTTGGTGAGGTGGCATCTACCATTCCCAGCTTCTAACTCTCACAGAGATTTCAGAGTCATTTGTGGGCAGGTCTCTACAGACACTGGAGACCCAGTTCCCAACTTGAAGGAGTCCCCAAAGTTTTTCTGAACACTGCAGCATTGGGGCGTTGGGGGTGTGGACACATAACGGGTTTTAAACAGCTGCCTTCCCACCCCACCCCCCTGGATTGCAGTTTGCAGTAGCTGCTTAAGGCAGTAAATCTCTCTGGACCCAATGACCCCGTACCCATCATGTTTTTCATATTCTTATCACCGAGGGCGGTATGTATAATTTCCAGATTTCTGGGAAGATGGATCATAACTACAACTTCCCAACTTTTCTTTGGAGAAGAAGAAGAACACGGTCCCCCCTTTGCTTCGGGTTAGCTTCAAAGTCAAAAAACTCCTTTTTTCTTGTAGTTGTCGTAACTTGAGTGACATTTGTTCACTGTCTTTATGAACTATTCTTTGCATTCCTTTCGTTTGCTTGAAACACACGGGTGGTGGTTGTGGGGAG
>NW_026131794.1:0-29786 GCF_903995435.1 Acomys russatus | reverse complement strand
TCTCCTGCCTTACTGAAGCTTCGCGCCTCATGAGGTCCCATTTATTAATGGTTGACATTAAGGCCTGGGCCGTTGGTGTTCTGTTCAGGAAGTTGTTCCTGTGGCCAATATGTTCCAGCTCTTTCCCACTTTTTCTTCTAAGTGGCTTAGTGTCTCTGGTTTTATGTTGAGGTCTTTAATCCACTTGGATTTGAGTTTTGTGCAAGGTGACAATATGGGTCCAGTTTCATTTTTTTACACATAGACCTCCAGTTAGACCAGCACCATTTGTTGAAGATGCTATCCTTTTTTCATTGAATGGATTTGGCTTCTTTGTCAAAAATCAAGTGACCATATGTGTGTGGATTCATATCTGGGTCTTTGATTCGATTCCACTGATCAACCAGCCTGTTGCTGTGCCAGTACCATGCTGTTTTAATTACTATTGCTTTATAGTACAGTTTGCGATCAGGTATGAAAATTCCTCCGGAGCACTTTTTATTGTACAAGATTGTTTTAGCTATTCTGGGTTTTTTGTTTTTCCATATGAAGTTCAGAATTGAACTTTCAATGTCTTTAAAAATTGTGTAGTTATTTTGATAGGGATTGCATTGAATCTGTAGATTGCTTTTGGTAGCATGGCCATTTTTACTATGATAATTCTCCTGATCCATAAGCAAGGAAGATCATGCCATCTTCTCAGGTCATCTTCAATCTCTTTCTTCAGAGTTTTTGAAATTTTTTTCAAACAAGTCCTCACTTGCTTAGTTAGGGTAACCTCCTAGATATTTTATATTGCTTGTGGCTAATGTGAACGGGTGTGGTTTTCCTTATTTCTTCCTCTGCAAGCTTGTCATTTGTGTATAGGAAGGCTACACACTTTTTGAGTTAATTTTGTATCCAGCCAATTTGCTGAAGGTGTTTATCAGCTTTAGGAGTTCTCTGGTGGAGTTTTGAGTATCACTTATGTACACTCTCATATCATCTGCAAAGAGGGATAATTTGACTTCCTCCTTTCCCATTTGGATACCCTTGATCTCCTTTTGTTGTCTTATTGCTCTGGCTAGAACTTCGAGTACTCTATTGAAGAGATATGGAGAGAGTGGGCAGCCTTGCCTTGTTCCCGATTTTAGAGGAATTTCCTTGAGTATCTCACCATTTACTTTGATTTTGACTATTGGCTTGCTGTATATAGCCTTTATTATGTTGAGGAAAGTGCCTTGTATCCCTGATCTCTCTAAAACTTTAAACATGAATGGGTGTTGAATTTTATCAAATGCTTTCTCTGCATCCAAGGAGATGATCATGTGGTTTTTTATTTTCAGTTTGTTTATATGGTGGATTACATTGATGGATTTCCATATATTAAACCATCCCTGCATGCCTGGAATGAAGCCTAGTTGGTCATGATGAATGATATCTTTGGATGTGCTCCTGTATTCGTTTTGCAAGTATTTTATTTAGTATTTTTTGCATCTATGTTCATAAGAGAAATTGGTCTGAAATTCTCTTTCTTTGTTGAGTCTTTGTGAGGTTTAGGTATCAATGCGACTATGGCCTCATAGAATGAATTTGGTAATTTTCCATCCATTTCTATCTTTTGGAGTAGCTTGAAGGTAGTATCGGTAATAGGTCGCCCTTAAAGGTCTGGTAGAATTCTGCACTGAACCATCTGGCCCTGGGCTTTTTTTGGTTGGGAGACCATCGATGATTGCTTCTATTTCTGTAGGGGAAATGGACTATTTAGCTTGTTTATCTGTTCTTCATTCAACTTTGGCAAGTGAAAATTGTTCAAGAAAATTGTCCATTTACCTTAGATTTTCAAATTTTGTGGCGTATATGCCTTCAAAGTAGGATCTTATGATTCTTTGAATTTCTTCAGTGTCTGTTGTTATGTCCCCTTTTCATTCTGATTTTGTTGATTTCAATACTGTCTCGTCTGCCTTTTAGTTAGTTTGGCTAATGGTCTGTCTATCTTGTTGGATTTTCTCAAAGAACTAGCTTTGGTTTTGTTGATTCTTTGGACTGTTTTCTTAGTTTCTAATTTGTTAATTTCAGCCCTGAGTTTGATTATTTCCAGGTGTCTACTCCTCTTGGGTTGTTTCTGCTTCTTTTTTTTCTAGGGCTTCCAGTTGTGTCGTGAAGATGCTTATGTGCGATGTTGCCAATTTCTTTTGAAGGCACTTAGTGCTATGAATTTTTTTCTTAGCACTGCTTTCAATGTATCCACAAATTTGGGTATGTTGTTTCTCTCATTTCATTGAATTTCAGAAACTCCTTGATTTCTTTCTTTATTCTTCCCTGACCCAGGTGTCATTTAGCAGAAAGTGTTTAGTTCCCAATACGTGTAGGCTTTTTGTTATTTCTGTTGTGTTGAATTGCAGCCTAAGAGCATGGTGATCTGATAGGATACAAGGTATTATTTCAATCCTCTTGTATCTATTGAGGCTTGTTTTGTGACCTACGATGTGATCAATTTTGGAGAAGGTTCCATGGGGTGCAGAGAAGAAGGTGTATTCTTTCTTTGTTGGGTGAAAAGGTTCTATAGATATCTGTTAGAATCCATTTGACCCATGGCATTGGTTATGATGTTATTTCTCGGCTTAGTTTTCTGTTCAATAACTTATCATTCAGTGAGAGTGGGGTGTTGAAGTCTCCCACTATTATTGTGTGGGGATCGATGTGGGTTTTAAGCTTTTTAGGAGATCTTTTACAAATGTGGGTGCCCTTGTATTGGGAGCATAGATGTTCAGAATTGTGATGTCATCTTGGTTGACTTTACCTTGATGAGTATGAAGTGTCCTTCCTCATCCCTTTTGATTAATTTTGGTTGAAAGTCTATTTTGTTAGATGCTAAAATGGCTATGCCTGCTTGCTTCTTGTGACCATTTGCTTGGAATATTTTTTTCCAACCTTTTACCTTGAGGTAATGCCTTTCATTATGGGTGAGATGTGTTTCTTGGATGCAGAAGAATGTTGGATCTTGTTTATGTACCCATTCTAGTTAGTCTGTGTCTTTTTATTGGAGAATTGAGGCCATTGAATGTTGAGAGATATTAATGACCATTGACTGTTAAGAGTCTTAATTTTGATTTGTTTCCAGTCGAGCATTTGTTTGTAGTTGTGTTTTTGCCATAGGAGAAGTTATCTATTTCCTGGGTAGTTTGGTTGTAGCTTGACCCTTTGGGATGGAGTTTTTCCCTTCTAGGACCTCTGTAAAGCTGGGTTTTGTGGATAGGTTACTGTTGAATTTGTTTTTGTCATGGAATTCTGTTTTCTCCATCAAGGGTTATTGATAATTTTGCTGGTAAAGTAGTCTTCTGGCCTGGCATCTGTGGTTCTTTAGGGTTTGCAGGATCTCTGTCCAGGCCCTTCTGGCTTTTTATGGTTCTCTGCTGAGAAGTCGGGTGTATTCGTAGTAGGTTTACCATTAAATGTCTATTTGGCCCTTTCCCCTTGCAGCTTTTAATATTTTTCTTTGTTCTGCATTGTTTTGTGTTTTGATTATTATGTGGCGGGCAGTTTTTTTTTCTGGTCAATTCCTATCTGGTGTTCTGTAGGCCTCTGTATGGTTATAGGCATTTCTTTCTTTAGATTGGGGAAATTTCTTCTATGATTTGTTGAGATAGTTTCTGGGCCCTGGAGTCTGATGTCTTCTCTTTCTTCGATGCCTATTTCCTCAGATTTCTTCTTTTCATGGTGTCCTTAATTTCTTGGATGTTTTGTGTCAGGAGTTTCCAGATTTGGCATTTTCTTTAATGGTTGATTCAATATCTGTGATTGTATCTTCTAGCCCTGAGATTCGTTCTTCCATCTCTTGGATTCTGTTAGAAAAGCTCACCTCTGTGTTGCTAGCCTTCTTCTCTGAGGTCTCACGTTCTCGTTTTTCTTCTGTCTTTGTGTTTATCATTGAATCCATTTTCATTTTCAGATCTTGAACTGATTTTTTGATTTCTTTCATCTGATTTTTTGTATATTCCTGAGTTTCTTCCATTGCCTCTTTATAGGTCTTCAGAGCTTGAACCATCTTATTTATTTCTTTCATCTGGTTGTTTGCATTTTCCTGCAATTTTTCCAGTTCCACTCTATGTGCTTGTTTTATGTCTCTCACCTGTTTGTGTCTTCCTGCATTTGATTACGAATTTTATTTGTTTCCTCCATTATCATCCTCATTACTAAGGATTTGAGGTCATTTTCTTGTATTTCTGTTGTATTTGAGTTCTCTGGGTTGTTTTCTTTGGGATAGCTGGAAACTGGAGACGCCATGTTGTTTTGGGTTTTTTGCATATGCTTTTTCGTTGTCCTTTAGACATCTTGCCGTCTTTGTTTCTGTTGGGTAGCTTCCAGAGTTGAATGGAGGGTGTCTGACGATAGATTCACTTGTTTTCTCACGATTTTCCCTAGGCTGGGAGCTCAAAGCTTCACTGGTGTGGATGTTAGGAGGTTAGCCTTGTTGTTCTGGTCTCTCACAGCCAGTGATCCTCAGCCCCTCTCTGCTGTGGATCCTGCAATTGTTCTGGGTCTCTGAAGGAGCGTTGGGTCAGGCCAAGGTATCCATAGCCTTCTGGGTTCCCTGCCAAGTCCAGCCAGGAGCACTGGGACCGAACCACGGGCTCAACTCAGCTAGATTCTCAGGGCCAAGCTCAGCTAGGGATTTTGGGCCCAAAATGCACACAGGGTCCAGCCAGAATTTTTGGGCTGGGACTACGCACCAAGCTCCTCTAGGGCCTTTTGGCCCAAAGTGCGTGCTGTGGTCAGTTATTGACTCAGGGCCCGAACTGACCACCAATCTCAGCCAGGAATTCTGGATTCAAACTGCACACTGTGTCCAACCAGAGTCTTAGAGCTGGTGGAACCGAGAGTTCTGTTCAGCCTGCGTCACAGCAGGAAAACTGCGGCTGCTCTGAGTTAGCGCCAGTGGTGGAACAAGTGCTCCGCCCAGACTGTGTCACCACAGGGGAGCTGCCGCTGAGCTGAGGTGGTGCCTAGGATGGAACTGAGCATGTCACCAAGTCTGTGCCACAGCAGAAGAACTGCGGCTGCTCTGAGTTAGCGCCAATGGTGGAACCAAGTGCTCTGCCCAGACTGTGTCACTGCAGGGGAGCTGCGCTGAAGCTGAGGTGGCACCTAGGGTTGGACTGAGTGCTTGGCCAAGCCTGCGCCACAGCAGGAGAACTGCGGCTGCTCTGAGTTAGCCCTGTGGTGAAACCAAGGGCTCCGCCCAGACTGTGTCACCGCAGGGGAGCTGCCGCTGAGCTGAGGTGCTGCTAGCGTGGAGCTGCGAGCTCAACTAAGCCTGCGCCACAGCAGGGGAGCTGTGGCCACGCTGAGTTAGTGCCTCAGGCAGAATTGCTTGCTGGGCTGGGCCAGGACCCAGGACTCTGGGGCCGAACTGTCCGCCGAGTCCAGTCTGGGTCCAAAGGCTCCACGAGACCCAAATCCTGCCCCAAGTCCCCTCTCCCGCAGCAACTCCCACCAGCCACCACACCAATCGCCTCCACTGGAAGGTATGAGCTGCAAACCTCGCCGCCGCTGCTTGGGGCCGCTGGTGCTGCTGACTCTTCTGCCGCTGCCGCTCCAATCAAGAGAAAAACCACGCTCCTCCCATGTGCAGGGGCATGCAGGTCCTCCGCACCCTGGTCTCTCCGAATCGTGGAGCACTCCTGCTGCTGTGATGTTCGGACCTCGGTGTTCCTGGCTCAGAAATCTGTGCTATTCCATGAGTTGTTCACTGGAGCCTCCAAACCTAGTCCACACTGCTCGCCGCCATCTTGGATCCTCTCTGGAAGAACATTTGTAATAGAACAACTTTTGCTTAAGAATTCAGAAAAAAATACTTTTTATTGGTTAAAATATTTCTTTGATAATTTCATCTGTATACATATTTGTAAACATACATACTATTATATTCACATCCTGTTCTGTTGCTGGTGTGATGCTTTCAAACTCAAATGCTCCATTAATGTGCAGTAGTTCTTCAGGTCATTTGATAAGCACCTCACCAAGAATCCTACAGGATTTGAGTGTCAGTCTGAGAATTCTATGTGTATCTCTCATAACATCTTCCTTCCCTAATTAGTCAAAGTGAGCTGAAGCAGTGTTCCATTTCCTGAGAAGCAGATATGGGGTCAACAATGAATGTGAAGTGACACACACACACACACACACACACACACATACACACAAAACACACACACATGACACACACACTCACAGAACACACACACAGACACACACACACATGACACAGAGGATGACACTAAGGTTAACAACTTTATTTTTTCCTACAGCTTACATGTCATGGTAAAAGGTTTCAAGCAATATAAAAATTACAATGTGATGGCATCCTATGTTTCTTCAAATCAATGGTTACAATGAGACATGATCATATACCTTATGTATTGCAAATGAAAAAACAAATTATTCCCAAGAACCCACATACAATCATATCTAGGAAACATATTATATATTAACAAAATGTAATCGGGCAAGATATATTTCTCTCAGATGGTTTTATTTAGTATAAATGCGAAAAAAATTCAGGCTGTAATTTGTGGTTACAAAAAAGTATACAATCATTTTATTATTCATCTTAAAATGTAATCTTATGAATAATGAACTCTTAAAAGAATTAAAAAATTGCATCCAAGATGGCAGCAAGCAGCGTGGACCATGTTTGGAAGCTCCAGTAAATGATTCAGGGAGTTACACAGAATTCTGAACCAGGAACACCAAGCTCCCCACCCCACTACAACGGAAGTACTCTACAGTTCAAAAGGACCAAAATACAGAAAACCTGCGTATTCCTGCACATGGGAGGAGCACAGATTTTTATGGACCAGAGTGACAGAGGTGGCAGCTGAGGTTTGCAGCTGAGAACCCTCTGGCAGAGGCTATGGTAACCAGTGGGAATTGCTGCAGGAGAGGGGACTCTGTGCAAGATTTGGGTCCTGTGACCCTAGCTGAACTCAGTGTGTAGTTTGGGCCCTGTGAACCAAGCTCAACTCAGTGTGTGGCTCGTGCCCTGAGACCCAAACTGGACTCAGAGTGAGGTTCAGACCCTGAGACTCTAGCTGAGCTCAGTGCATGGTTTGGGCCCAGAGTCCCTACCTGGACTAGGTGGGCAGGTTGGGCCGAGAGACTCTAGCTAAGCTTGGCTCACAGTTCTGGCCCTGAGACTTTGGCTGGACTTGGCTTTTGGATTGGACCCAGAGTCACTGGCTGAATTCAGTGCACGGTTTGGGCTCAGAGTCCCTAGCTGAGCTTGGCGGGCGGTTTGGGGCCAGAGACTCTAGCTGACTTTGGCATGTGGTTTTGGCCCAGAGTCCCTGGTTGAACTTGGGGGGCAATTTTGGTCCAGTGAACCTAGACGAACTTGTCAGGCAATTTGGGCTCAGAGAACCTAGCTGAGCTTGGTGCGTGGACCTGTCTCTAAGACTTTGGCTGGACACAGCTCACAGATTGGGCTTAGAGTTCTTAACTGAATTCAGCATGCAGTTTGGGTCCAGAGTCCCTGGCTGAGCTCTGGGGGCGGTCCAGGCCCTGAGACTCTGGCTGAGCTTAGTGCACAGCTTGGGGCCCAGAGCCTCTAGCTGAGCTTGGTGGGCAGTTTGAGCCCAGAGACTCTAGCTGAGTTTGGCATGCAGGTCAGGCTATGAGACTCTAGCTGAACTGGGAGACCTCAGTGTGTGGTTTGGGCCCAAGACCCAGGCTGGACTCAGTGCTAACTGGACTAAGTACATGGATTAGGCTCAGAGGACTGTTTGTGTCCAGAGACTGGTTTGGGTCCAGAGATGCAAACTGGACTCAGTGTGCATGCACTTTGGGACCCATGACACTAACCTGGACTCTGTGAGCAGGCTGGGTCCTGAAACACTACCGGGAAGCACAGATCAGCGGTGCATCAAAGCTCTGGGACCAAGGAAATCTTGGGGAGACCAGGAGTAGAGTGGCCATTAGACCCCCTCTGCTCAACTTGCTTCAGTCTGTGGAGAGCTGCAGTGCTACAAAGGGACCCAGAAGGCTGTGAACACTTTGTCCTGTCCCAACGCACATTCAGAGACCCAGAAAGACTACAGGACCCACAGTACAGGGAGCTGTGGATCACTGGCTGTGAAAGAACCAAACTACAGGGCTACCTCCTGCCATCCAGACCAGTGAAGCACCAGAGCTTTTGGCCTAGGGAAATCGTGAGAAAATGGGTGAATCTATCCTCAGACTTCCTCCACCCAACTCTGGAAGCTACCTGCCCAAAATAGAGATGGCAAGATGCCTAAAGGACAGCATCAAATCATACGCAGAAAAACTCAAAACAATATAGCATTTCCAGATCCCAGCTATCCCAAAGAAAACAACTCAGAGAACTCAAACACAATGGAAATACAATAAAATGACCTCAAATCCTTAGTAATGAGGATGATAAATGAGGAAACAAATAAAATTCACAATCAAATGCAGTAAGATGCAGCCAAACAGGTGGAAGACATAAAAGAGGCCTATAGAGAGGTTCTGGAAAAATTCAGGAACTCAATAAAGCTGTTCAAGCTCTGAAGGCCTATAAAAAGGCAATGGAAGAAACTCAGGAATATACAAACAATCAGATGAAAGAAATCAATAAAACAGTTCAAGATCTGAAGATGAAAATGGATTCAATGATAAACACACCGATGGAAAAAAACGGTAGCATGAGAGATTAGAGAAGAAGGTGAGCAACACAGAGGCGAGCCTTTCTAACAGAATCCAAGAGATGAAGGAGGGAATCTCAGGTCTAGAAGATATAGTCATAGATCTTGAAGCAACCATTAAAGAAAATGCAAAATATGGAAAAATCCTGACACAAAACATCCAAGAAATCAAGGACACTATGAAAAGAAGAAATCTGAGGATAATAGGCATTGAGGAAAGAGAAGATGTCAGACTTCAAGGCCCAGAAACTATTCTCAACAAAATCATAGAAGAAAACTTTCTCAATCTAAAGAAAGAGATGCCTATAAACATACAAGAGGCCTACAGAACACCAAATAGAATTGACCAGAAAAGAAAAACTGCCCGCCACATAATAATCAAAGCATAAAATATACAGAACAAAGATAAATATATAAAGCTGCAAGGGAAAAGGGACAAATAACATTTAATGGCAAACCTGTCAGAATTACCCCCGACTTCTCAGCAGAGACCATAAAAGCCAGAAGGGCCTGGAAAGAGATCATGCAAACCCTAAGAGACCACAGATGCCAAGCCAGACTACTTTACCCAGCAAAACTATCAATAACCATTGATGGAGAAAACAAAATATTCCATGACAAAAACAAATTCAAACAATACCTAGCCACAAATCCAGCTTTACAGAAGGTAATAGAAGGAAAAATCCACCCCAAAGGGACAAGCTACAACTAAAACTACACAGGAAATAGATAACAACACCATTGCAAAAATACAACCACACAAATGCTTTTCTGGAACCAACATCAAAATTAAGACTCTTCACATCACTGGTCATTAATATATCAACATCAATGGTCTCAATTCTCTAATAAATAGACACTGACTAACTGAATGGATGCATAAACAAGATCCAACATTCTTCTGCATTCAAGAAACACATCTCACCCATAAAGATAGACATTACCTCAGGGTAAAAGACTGGAAAAAAATTCCAAGAAAATGGTCACAAGAAGCACGCAGGCATAGCCATTTTAATGTCCAATTTTCAACCAAAAGTAATCAAAAGCCATGAGGAAGGACACTTCATACTGATCAAAGGTAAAGTCAACAAAGATGATATCACAATTCTCAACATCTATGCTACCAATACAAGGGCACCCACATTTGTAAAAGATCTATTAATGAAGCTTAAACCATACATCAATACCCACACAATAATAGTGGGAGACTTCAACACCCCACTCACATTGAAAGATAGGTCATTGAAACAGAAATTAAACTGAGAAATAACATCATTAACCAATGCCATGAATCAAATGGAACTAACAGATATCCCAAAAAAAAAAAAAAAAAAAAAAAGGAATATGCCTTCTTTTCTGCACTCCATGGAACCTTCTCCAAAATTGATCACATAGAGTCACAAAGCAAGCCTCAACAGGTAAAGAGTATGGAAAATATACCTTGTATCCTATCATAACCATGGTCTTAGGCTGCACTTCAACAACAACAGTAATACAAAAAGCCTACACGTACATGGAATCTAAACAACTCTCTACTTAATGACACCGTGTCAGGGAAAAAGAAAGAAAGAAATTAAGGACTTCCTGAAATTAAATGAAAATGAAGAAACAACACTCAAATTTGTGGGACACATTGAAAACAGTGCTAAGAGAAAACTCATAACACAAGTGCCTGCTTTTAGACTGGCAGTATTTACAGTTTGAAAACACCCGACAAACAGAAAATAGATGAGCAAGTCTTCTTAGCAATAGCTAATACTAATACGAATACCAAAATATTTTAATATATTGCATCTCTAGCTACAGAGTCAGAAACATTTACTTTGATCAATCAGATTCTGCTTACATTTAGAGTATGCCTAACCAGGAACAGTTAAGTAGGGACATATTTAGTCTAGCTATCCTTGCACAATATATAGTGCAACGTCGCTTTCCATGATACCTTCCCAAGTTCAAATGGAAGAGGTTTCAAACCAGTCATTGTACCAATGACCATTAAATACAGAATCAGTTACTAATGCCTCTAAAAGCAGAAGATAAGTGAGGTGTCAAATTAAAATACATTTGAATTCAGAAACAGATACCATACTTGACCTACACAGGACTGTGCACTTCTTATAATTCCATTTAAATGTCCACTATGGGAATGAAATCATGATGAGTTCACTCCTTCTCCTCTTTTTCCTCCTCCTCCTCTTTTTCCTCCTCCTCCTCTTTCTCCTCCTGACAGTACATGTGATGTAGGGTAAGGTGAATTTTTACAAGGATTTATTACAATAATCCATCAGCACCTTTACAGATTGCCTGCAATGTCTGTTGTACCCTCAGTCAGCCACAGTTGGCAAATTAAATCACAGTAAAAACCAACAGGAACTGGGACAAAGTTAGGAACACTTCTGTCATTCCCACTCACCTCTTAGTTATACAATTATTCCTATGCCTTCTCTCTCAATTCCGTGGATCTTTTTCCACACCAACTTCCCACTACCAAACTTGAACATAGAGTAAGTCTTCTCTTATTTGCTGACTCTGCCAATCAGGCTGATGTCAAAGTACTCACCTGGATTCTTGCTTCTACACTGCTTGCCACCATCTTGGATCCTCCTATAATTTCAATATTATATCTTTTATAGTATTTCTTAAGATTGGAATGATAATCCCTACAGCATTGATACAGATTGCCTTGGCTAACTAGGGTCTTTTTTGATGCCATAGAAATTTTAGAATTATTTTTGTTTATTTCTGTAAAGAAGTAAATGTGGTTTTTCATTGGGATTATATGTATTAAATGTATAAAATAGACAGGCACGAAAAATGGGTTACAGCTTGCATCTATCTGGGCAGTCATGTACTTTGCCAAGATGGGGATACATAAGCATAGCATGGTATCCACTTGATGTTTGATCTTCACTATTAGAACATGTAAGTTACACAAAATAATGAATCTCATCATATCTTGGGACTTCCATTTACAAGCTCAGACATTACATCACACAACATTATATTCAACATCTAAATATTTGGAAGAACTCTAGGTATATTGAAAGTTGGAATGGGAACTGAATGCACAAGTCTCTGAGGGAGTTGAAGACTAGGTAGCTTAGGTTTACAATGAAGTTTAATTTTTTAGGGGGTTAAGATGATTTTAGGTCTAGATAGGTGTGATAAGTGGATAATGACAATATGTGATGGAGATTGATTTATATTCAGAAATTTAGATACCTCAAGATAGGAAAAGATGTCTTTTTCAAGGCTGTCAAATACAAAAAGCTGGAATACTAGGAATGTAACATTTATACAATTCCTGATTGTGTCATGGTTCTTCTTGCCATGGTAATCTATTGTATATGTGTGTAATAATGTATATATACAAAATAAAATAAATTACAGAAAACTTTTAAAAATGACAGCATGGAGAAGGAAAACTTTTGGTTTTAAGCTTTTGGCTTTCTACTCTTGGGATGTCATGTGACCTAGTTGACCTTTTCCATCTGGGACAAGAGCTGAATAGTAAATTCAGTTGGGTGCTTTGACTGCCCTTCTGAGTCAGTAGGATTTTACTCCAGCTCCTGAATCTTTGTTACTAAAATTAAGTGATTCATATTCTCTTTCTTTAAAACAACTGGAGAACATGTAAACATTTTTCTTTATGAGTTTGTGTGACCTGGCTTGATGTTATCCATTATCAGTTCATCAATTTTTCTACACATGTTGTGATTCCACCTTTCCCTGTAGTCAATATAGCACATTTTATATATGAAAAGTATTGAATGTTGGATTTTCCTGTTTATGATAGGTAGGAAGACTCCATTTCATTGCTACAATAAATAAAGTAGCAAGGATAATCGATATTCAAATATTTCTATTGTATGAGACAGAGTTTACTGGGTATAGGCCCAGGATTTGAATACTTCAATCTAATCATATTTCCCATTTTTAGCTTTTCAGCAAATCTCAAAACTGACCTCCATAATAGGTGTATTAATTTCTCCTAATATTTTTTGTTGAAGTTAGCATTATTGTGATGCCAAACAGATAAAGACAGAACAATGACCAACAAAGTTTATAATCAATTAAGCATGATGATAAAAAAAATTCTCACTACAATATTAGCAAGCAATCTTCAAAATAATGTCAAAACCATCATCCTAATTTTTTACGGGACTGGTGCAGTTGTGACAGTACTACAGCCTTCTGAAGAACAAGTTCATGGCCCGACATGATTACAGTTTTCCTTGCAGGTAGAATGTTGGCCACAAAAGCTAGATGTGATAGCCAAAAGCATCCAAGCTGCCCTGCTTGAACACTACAAGAAATTTAGCATTATTGACAGAGTTCTTGTTGACCTCTTTGCTTATCATTTGGGCAAAGAGAAGACTCTCACAGCTGCAAGTTGACACAAGTAAGACTCAAATTATATGGTCTGTTTTTGTCAGCTGCTAAGTCAACAAGCTGAAAAACTTGTATGGTCATCTTTCTAACCTTTCAAAGACAAAGTGCCACCCATCTATTCAAGTCTCTGTATTGACCTTTGGAGGGAAGAGTGTGAATTAACCATTGGATTCCAAGCAAGACATACCACTTAAATAATTAAAATACGATTAAGAGGGGTTATTCCTTATCAAGAACAAACTGAGTCTGGGCATGACAGAGTAATGATTCATAAGGACAAAAGGTCCAAAAGAGGGAAAACAAAGAGAAATGAAGGGAGTGATGTTCACTAGCCACCAGTTGTGTTTAGGCAACAGAGCAATGCAGCCTCCTAAGAAGGATGATAGAGTACAAAAAAAAACCAGAAAGATAGACACAAGAGACAGGATGTTGTGGGTGGCTCTGAACTCAAAGGAAGTTCTGCTGAAATCATGAGTGCTGCAGATGTGTTGAATCACCTGTTTGTGTCTGAATAAAAGGACAACCATGGAGCCACTGGACCACACAATGAGCCCAGAAAGGAAGACCTCAGGACACACCAGCAATGCTGCGTAGAGGAACTCACAAATTTCATCACTCCCTACAGTGAGGAGTGTCCAAAATCTCGCTTTCTTGTCACGTTTTTTGTATTTATGTTGGTAAATATGTACACAAAGAAAATGAAATTTATCAACAAGTACAAAACCCAGATAATAAGTATGCAGCATCTAATGTACTTCTCAGCTTTGGCTTTATGATCCTTCCACCATGATTTCCTAGGATTGATGGTGACAGCCTGAAAGACACTCAAGAGACATGTGGTTCCTATGGACACACTCCGGGCAGTTGGGTGAATGTACAGTATGAACTTGCATCCAAATTCAGTCAAGAACTTCTTCAATCCCCAAACTGCCATTGTTTGAGGAACTCCTGCAGAGAGGATGATCAAGGCATTGGCTGCCATTAGATGCATAAGAATCAAATCTGTGGGCTTCAGTTTACATTCTATGTAGTAAAGACTTAGATAGCAAAACAAAAGAGAAAATTTTCCCAAAATTCCAGTGGTTGTTTGTGATAGGAAAACAATTTTTATTGCCAGATTCCAAGGTTCATTTTATGATTTAGCACAATTTCCTTTAGTGTATATCCACACAGTTTCTCTGGTTTAATGAATAACTGCCAATGATTGCAGGTTGGGGTGAAATAGGAATCCATTAATCCATGGAGCTATTGAGAGACTGAAACAGACGGTCCTTTATACTCCTGAGTACAAAGCCAGAAGAGACACATAAAAACACCTCTTCCAGAACTTCTTTGTAAGAATGGTTACTTTCCATGTTTTAACTGTGATATTTCTTAAAACTTATAATGTACATATGATGGACGAAGAGAGGCAAAACCTTTACACAAAATGAATCATTGAAGCTGACTTGATGTTGACCAGTGAAAATAATATAAATAATAATAAAAACAAACATGATGTAAGACATTCAGAATTTATTGATACTTGCTAATAATGCTGTATAACAAGAGCACTTTAATAATTACAAGAAACTATTTTAGTTTTTAAATTCATTTTTAATTTATGTATTCACTTTACTTCCTGGTGGTAGCCTTCTCCATAGTCGTCTTCCAGTTCCTTCTCTCATGCACTTCCTCCTATCTGTCATCCCTTTGCCCTCAGAATAGGGGAGCACAACAACACCAACACCAACAACACACAGACACACACACACGTTGGTACATCATGTCCTAAAAGGACTGAGTTCATCTTCATCCACTGAGGCCAGACAAGGCAGCCTGAATAAGCCAAAGTGATTGACAGCAGGCAACAGAGTCAATAGACAGAAGGCACTCTACTTACTAGGGGACTCACAAGAAGATCAAACTGAGTATCCATTTCATGTGTGTTGAGGGCCTATATCTTGTGCCTGTGTGTTCTTTGGTGGTGCTTCCATCTTTCCATAAGGCAGAACCAACTGTGAGGAAGTTAAAACACATTTGGAAATATTCTTAGACCTTACAGACTATTAGATACTAGCTGTCTTTTCTCTACATGTTGCCACTGCAAAGGGAGTGGATACTGAACAAAATAGAAAGTATTGTATTAAATGAATTAATCCAACTCCAACGAGATCACTACCCTGTATTCTGTCTTAACGTAGTTTCTTTGATTATGGTTATAACAGATGTTTGTTTATGTGGGATAAATATGTGTTCATCCAATGATATTTTAATATTGCTCCTTAGATGATGACACAGGGCTTGTATGAGGCATGGTGAGGAAATAAAGAAAACATAATATGAGAGAAGAAGGATAAATAATGTGCGGAAAACAGCTAGGGTTAATAAGAGCACAAAAAGAATAAAAATAATTGGATCAACCCAAACTGTAAATATAAAGAGTTTGTAAACAAACCAGCTACTTTTAAGTTAACTAAAAAGAAAAGCAAATTTAAAAATGAAGAAAAGTGGAAAAAAAGGAAAAAATAACAATCTTGTACATGTTTGTAAATAAGCCTAGAACCTTATACCTTTGCATTATCTGAATGTGACCACAAGTTCTGTAGAACACTGATCCCATCTGCTTCAGAAGAACAAGTACAAACCTGCATGCCAATAACCCCAGTGCTAAGAATAATAACAGTAATATTTGTTGTCTAGGAAAGAAGACTTTATAATCTATTGTGTTGTTCTACTGTGTTCCCTGTAATGTTTCATTTGTAAAATTTCCATGAGATATATGGTTATGAAGTTACAAAAAAACCCCACAAAAAAAGTGATTTTGATTTAAGATTTTCCTTGAATGGCAGTTTTGGTGGCATCTGAGGTCTGCACTTAAAATTCATGCAATTACATTTGACAGCTTCATCCAAACATAAATCATACAATATTTTTGCACAATGATACTGTCTGAGCACAGTTACCATGCATTAGTCTAAAGTAGTGGTGGTACAAAAGAGGACAATGTGTTGGACTGCCCATCAGTACTCTTATGTTGGATACCACATTTAGGAAAGCAAACCCTACTCCTACAAGAAAAAGTAAGTGCCTCTTTATTTATACAGGGTGCATAGAGCAAAAGCAGACTAATGATTATGCCAAAGGTACAGATTATGTGTTTGGTTTTTTAAATTATATGTGTAGCTTTACAAGTTCAGTAACAAATACAAAACAAACCTGAAAAGATTTTACTTTTATCAGTCCTATAACTCCAGTTTAAAGAATCCAAAGAATGTGTCCTCCAAATATAACATATTTATTACATAACACCCTGCTTTTAGAGTGGCAGTGTTTACAGTTTGAAAACACTCCAGACAAACAGAAAATAACTGAACAAGTCTTCTTAGGAATAGCAAATACCAATACCAAACATCTTTTACTATATGTTTCCTCATCTGTGCTATAAACTCAGAAAGATTTACTTTGTTCAATAGGATTCTGCTGATATTTAGAGTATGAATATCTGAGGAGAGGTAAGTTGGGACTTAGCTATCATTGCACAATATTTGCAATGTAATGTCTCTTCCATGATACCTTCCAAGTTCAAATGGAAAAGGCTTCAAACCAGTCATTGCACCAATGACCATTAAATACAGAATCAGGTACTAATTCCTCTAAAAGCAGAAGATAAGTGAGGTGTCAAATAAAAGTATGTTTACATCCAGAAACAGATAACGTACTTGCCCTACCCAGGACTGTGAATTTCTAATAATTCCATTTAAATGTTCACTATGAGATTGAAATCATGATGAGTTCACTCCTCCTCCTCTTCCTCCTCCTCGTTCTTTCTTTTCTTCTTCTTCTTCTTCTTCTTCTTCTTCTTCTTCTTCTTCTTCTTCTTCTTCTACTTCTACTACTACTACTACTACTACTACTACTACTACTACTACTACTACTTTGAAGATACACTACAAGTCATGTAAGATAAGGTGAATTATCACAATGATTTATTACAATAGTCCATCAGCACCTTTACAAACAACCTGGAATGTCCTATTGTACCCTCAGCAAGCCACAGTTGGCTAATTAAATCACAGTAATAACCAACAGGAACTGTCACAAAGTTAGAAACACTTCAGTCATTCCCACTCACCTCTTAGGTATGCAATTATTCCTATGCCTTCTCTCTCAGTCCCATGGATCTTTTTCTACACCAACTTCCCCCTAACACACTTGACCATAAAGTAAGACCTCTCTTCTTTACTGACTCTGCCACTCAGACTGATATCAAAGTACTCACCTGGATTCTTGCTTCTGTACGATGGTGACTTCACTCAGCACATCTCAGACTCATTCATAAGCAGGGCGGTAGGAGAGCCAGCTCAAGACCTGAAGGCAAGGTCTGAGCCATCGTGACCTCACCTCCCTGCAGAACTGCAATTTCCTTTTCATCTGTAGTGTTTATTACCATGCTGGCTTTGTGAGACAAAGTTATTTATGAAATTGTCTTCAATTGTCAATTAACAAAGACTTATAAGAGTTCCTTGTGAGTACCTCCAAAGATACAGTGAATTTCGGGAGGTATTGGGTTCTTAAGATGCCTCAAAATTGAATGGGGCACTCGAAGGTGTTAGTAACATTGGAGTCACATGCATAAGAAATTGAACTCTTTATATCCCATTGATATAGACGTCACTTACTTTTAAAAAAATACAATTCAAATTACTTCCTTTAAAAATACTTATACCTTTTGTTACAGATAGTGTTATATGAATATTTTATATAAGCATGTGTGTTTTATTCAAGTGCACCCCTCAGGTTACAATTACAAATTTTTATATGTTTCCACCATTATCTCATTTTTATGTGTTCTTGTAGCGTAATTTTAACCCAGCAAAATGGGCTAGTCAGATTATGTCCAAGTACATTATAGATCTGTGTGACCTAAGTGAAATGCAGACACACCTTTAGCACTCACCTTTAATAGGAAACAGTTAAATTAAATTTAATTTGTAGAAGGAATTACCCATGTTTAAATATGATATAAAATTGAGAGGCAGACAAAATGATGAATCACAGAAAGATTGGACAGAATAGGATATGCCTTACCCTCATGAGAACAGAGAGGAAATGGCAGCTACTGTTGGAAACTAATTTTGCAGATTCTTTAAAAAATGAAAAGAGGTCTATCTCATGATCCAGCTATATCACTCTTAAGCATATAAACAAAATATGTTCCAGCATGTTATAATGTCATTCATTCCACTATGTGCTTAGGAGCTTTACTTGTGGTAGCCAAAAACTGGGAAACAACCCAAATACCGCTCAATTGGGGAATGAATTCTGAAAATGCACTTCATGTATACAGTGCTTTATTAATCAGCTATTATGAGCAATGGCATGATGGAATTTGCAAGCAAATGATGGGAGCAAGGAAAGATCATGCTGAAAGAACTAACCCATACTCATATAGACAAATATGTTGTGTGATCACTCATAAGTGGATATTAGCTGTAAAATGAAGGATAACTAGTCAGCAATCGACTGAGACAAAGAAGCTAAGTAACAGAAAGAGCAGAGGGGGATTCTTGAATTTCATTGTGAAAAGAAATCGGATAGACATCTTGAGTGGATGGAGAAGGAAGCTGGACACAGTTGGGACCGGGAATGGGAGCAAGAGGTATCAGGTAGGGGAGAGATGGAGGTACAGAGGACAAGGAGAGAAGACTAAAAAGGGGGCACATCTCTGAAACTGTCTAGAAGCCAGGGCAATGTAAACTCCCAGGACACCATGAGGTGATTTTACCTAAGACCCCTAGTAATGGAGAATATGGATCCTTAGTTAGCCATCTTCTCTAACCAGGAAAGGCTTCCAATAGAGGTTCTGGCACTTCAACCCAGCTGCAAAATCTTTGACCTACAATTGGTCCTGCCTACAGGATGTGCAGAGAGAGGAACCTAGCATAATTATCATCAGAGAGGTTTCACCCAGCAACTGGTGGAAACAGATGCAGAGACCCACAGCCTAACATGATGTATGACTTGGGGAATCCTGTGAAGTGGTAGGAAGAAGAATTAAAGAGTCAGAGGGGTCAAGGACACCACAAGAAAACTTACAGAATCAACTATCTTGGCACCACTGGGGCTCACAAAAAAAAATTTCCAACCAATGAGCTTTCCTGGGACTGACAAAGGCCTTTTGCACATATGTCTTAGTTGCATAGGATGAGCTTCTTGTGTGGTTCTTAACAGTAGGAGAAAGGGCTGTGTCTGACTCTATTGCCTGCTTTTGGGACCCTTTCCTCATATTACCCTCCTACTGTCTAGCCTTGTCTACCTCAATGGGAGAGGATGCACTTAGGCTCACTGCAATTTGATGTGCTCATGCTGGTTGATATTCATTGGAGGCCTCTCCTTTTCTTCAGAGTAGACAGGGTGGAGAGAGGTAGCAAAGACTGAAAGGAGAGGAAGGATGAGACACTCCAGTGGGATGAAAAGTAAATAAATTAGTTAATTTTATATGATAAAAAGAAAAAAAAAAACAAAACCAACAGTTACATATTTTTAATGTTTTTTTCCTCAAGTAAAGCAGGGAAATTACTAGAAAATACAGGATGTGAATCTGCCTCCTATCTTCGACAGGGCAGTCTGTGTGACTTCCCCCTGTCTTCCTCTTGACATCAGAAAAGGGGAGCCTAGACACACACACACACACACACACACACACACACACACACACACACACACCACAGTACAAAAGGAGTGAGTCTATCCTCATCCACTGAGACCAGACAAGGCAGCCTGGATAAGGCAAAGTGATTGACAGCAGGCAACGGAGTCCATAGACAGAAGCCACTATACTTAGTAGGGGACCCATATGAAGATCAAACTGACCATCCATTACATGTGTGTTGATGCCGCAGATCTAGTGCATGCGTGCTCTTTGGTTGGTGCTTCCATCTCTCCATAAGGCAGAAGCAGCTGTGAAGAAGTTAAAACACATTTTTGGAGATATTCTGAGACCTTAGAGACTATCAGATTCTAGCTGTCTTTTCTCTATGTGTTGGCACTGCAGAGGGCGTGGATACTGAACAAAATAGAAAGTATTCTATTAAGTGAATTAATCCACGTTCAAAAATATCACTAGCCTGTATTCTGTCTTAATGTAGTTTCTTTGTTTATGATTATAACAGATATTTGTTTATGTGGGATAAACATGTGTTGAGCCAATGATATTTTCATGCAGCTCCTTACACGATGACACAGAGCTTCTATGAGACACAGTGAGGAAATAAAGAAAACATAATATGAAAGTAGAAGGATAAATAATATGCTTAAAACAGATAAGGTTAACAAGAGCAGAAAAAAAAAAGAATTGGATCAAGCAGTACACTCCAGACAAACAAAAACATATGAGCAAGTCTTCTTAGGAATAGCAAATACTAATACCGAACATATTTTACTATATGTTTCATCATCTGTGCTATAAAGCTAGAAACATTTAATTTCACCAATCAGATTCTGCTTACATTTAGAGTATGACTAACCAAGGAGAGATAAGTTGGGACATATTTGGTCTCAGCTATTTTTCACAATACTTTCAATGTAAGTTCTTTTCCATGATACCTTTCCAAGTTCAAATGGAAGAGACTTCAAAGGAGTGATTGTGCCAAAGACCATTAAATACAGAATCAGTTACTAATGCCTCTAAAAGCAGAAGATAAGTGAGGTGTCAAATAAAAATATGTTTGCATCCAGTAACAGATAATATACTTGACCTCCCCAGGCCTGTTTCTTATATTTCCATTTAAATGTTCCCTATGGGAATGAAATCTTGAAGAGTTCACTCCTCCTCCTCCTTTTCTTTGTACTCCTCCTCTTTCTCCATCTCCTCCTCTTCCTCCTCCTCCTTCAAGAACTACTACTACTAAGATACGCTTAATAGGTTAAGGTGAATTTTCACAATGATTTATTACAATAGCCCATCTGCACCTTTACAGATGACCTGCAGTGTCCTGTTGTTGCCTCAGTCAGTCACAGTTGGAAAATTAAATCACAGTAAGAACCAATAGGAACTGGGACAAAGTTAGAAACACTTCTGTCATTCCCACTCATCTCTTAATTATGAAATTATTCCTGTGCCTTCTCTCTCAGTTCCATGGATCTTATTCTACACCAACTTCCCACTACAAAACTTGAACATATAGAAAGTCCTCTCTTGCTTGCTGACTCTGTCATTCAGACTTATATCAAAGTACTCACCTGGATTCTTGCTTCTGTAGGATGGTGACTTCATTCAGCACACCTTAGACTTATTAATAAGCAGGGTTGTAAGAAAGCCAGCTCAAGACCTGAGGGCGAGGTCTGTGTCACCGTGACCTCACCTCCCTGCAGAACTGCAATTTTCTTTTCATCTGTATTGGTTATGACAATGCTGGCTTTGGGAGACAAAATCATTCATGAAACTTTCTCCAGTTGTCAATTGACAAAAACTTTTGAGAGTTCCTTGTGAGTATCTCCAAAGATGCAGTGATTAGGGGAGGCACTGAGTTTTCAAGATGCCTCAAAATTGAGTGGGTCACTGGAAGGTGTTAGGAACATTGGACTCACATGCATAAGATATTGAAGTCTTTATATTTCATTGAATATAGACTTCACTTACTTTTTAAATAAAAATCAACTTATTTCTTTTAAAATTTTTATAACATTTTTATAGTTAGTATTGTTTGTATATTTTATTTCAGCATGTGAACTTTATTCAAGTTGACAATTACAAATTTTTATAACTTTCCACCACTATGTTATGTTTATGTGTTCTGGTAGAGCAATTTTAACCCAGCAAAATGTCTACTTTGAGTATGTCCAAACACCTTGTAAGGCTTTGTGAGTTAGCTGATATGCAGACATACCTTTAGCAGATAGATTTAATAGAAAACAATGAAAGTAAATGTAATTTGTAGAAGATATTACCACTGTTTAAATGTGATATCAAAATGAGAGGCAGACAAAGTGATGAATAAGAGAAAGATTTGACAGAATAGGAAATGCCTAACTTTCATGAAGATAGAATGGAAACAGAGGCTTCTGTTGGAAATCAAGTTGCAGTTGCTTAAAAATTGGAAGTAGATCTAACCTCATGATCCAGCTATACCACTCATAAGCATACACAAAATATGTTCCAGCAGGCTACAATGATATTTGTTCAACTATGTTAATAGGAGCTTTATTTGTGGTTGCCAGAAACTGGAATTACTCCATAAACACCTCAACTGAAAAATGTATACTGAAAATGCAATTCATGTAAACAGTGCTTTATTAATCAGCAATTACAAAGAATGGCATCATGTAATTTGCAGGCCAACTTTGGGAACAAGTAAAGATCATGCTGAATGAGGTAACCCACAGCTATAAAGACAAACATAGTGTGTGATCACTTATAAGTGGATATTAGCTGTAAAACAAAGGATAACTAGTCAACAACCAAACAGAGTCAAAGAAGCTAAGTAACAGAAGGAGCAGTGGGGGATTCTTGAATTTCAGTGAGAAAAAGAAATAGGATAGACTCTTGGGTGGATGGAGAAGGAGCCTGGACACAGGTGGCATTTGGAATGGGAGAAAGAGGATCAGGTAGTGGAGAGATGGATTTAGAGAGTATTGGAAGAGAAGACTAGAATGGTAGCACATCTCAGAAACAGTCTAGAATCCAAAGGCAATGGAAACTTCTAGGAAACCATGAAGGTGGCTGTAGCTAAGACTCCTTGTAACAGAAGATATAAAGTCTTAGTTAGCCATTTTTTCTAACCAGGAAAGACCTCCAGGAGAGGTTCTGGCACTTCAATCCAGCTGTAATATATTTGACCTACAATTTGTCTTGCCTACTGTATGTGTAGAGACAGGAGCCTAGTATAATTATCATCAGAGAGGTTTCACCCAGCAACAGATGGAAACAGATGCAGAGACCCACAGCCTAACATGACACATGGCTTGAGGAATCCTGTGAAGGAGTAGGATGAAGAATTAAAGGAGTCAGAGGGGTCAAGGGCACCACAAGAAAACGTACAGAATCAACTATCTTGGCACAATTAGTGACTCAGGAAGAATGGATTTCCTACCAATGAGCTTTCATGGGACTGACAAAGGCCTTCTGCACATATGTCTAAATTGTGTAGGATGAGCTTCTTGTGTGATTCTTACTAGGAGAAAAGGCTGTGTCTGAATCTATTGCCTGATTTTGGGACCCTTTCCTCCTATTACCCACCTACTGTCTAGACTTGTCTACCTCAATAGGAAAGGATGCCCTTAGGCTTACTGCAATTTGATGTATGATGCTGGTTGATAGTCATTGGAGGCCTCCCCTTTTCTTAAGAAAAATGGAGAAGTCGACTGGGTGGAAAGAGGTAGCAACCACTGAGAGGAGAGGAAGGATGAGAGACTCCAGTGGGATGAAAAGTAAATTAGTTAATTGTATTTTTAATGTTTGTTCATCACATAATATGGGGAAATTATTAAAAAATACAGAATGTGACTCGGCCTCCTATCTTGGGCAGGGCAATATTGTGTGACTTCAGATGTTACATATGAAGCACAGTCCCTTCTTCTTACAATCTTCTATCTATAAAAAGCCAAAGAGACTCCTCCTCCACATACAGTTATTGTCTTATTATTCTCCTCAAGCACAGTGGCTCACAGAACTTTTTACATCACATCCAAAACCACGAACAACAAAGTCTATCAAGGTGTTCATTAACTATTTTTTGTCATATGTCTATAAAATTAACTAATCTATGTGGTAGAAAGATTGCTCAGTGTCTAAGAGCACTGACTGATCTTTTAGAGAATCTGGGTTTGTTTAATGGCACCCACATCGTGACGCACAGCCATCTCTCATGCCAGTTCCTGCACCTCTGATGTTCTTTCTGGTCTCTTTGAGTCCCTGGCATGCAGCTGTTATAGGGACATACATGCACGCAAACATCCAAACACAGAAAATTATTAGCTAATTAATTAGATATAACTAATTCAAATTTAATATACAAACCTTACTCAGATGTGTAATTCAGAAACTTTAAATACTAGCATATGTATTTGAGGAAATGGTATCTTATGTTAATTATTGAATATTCATCATTAAACACCTACTTATTAGTAAATAAAGAAATAATATACTATGATTTATAACTATGTATAGGAGATGGAGAGGTGGATCTTTAGATAAGTTCACTTGCTGCTTTTGTAGAAGACAAAGGTTTGCTTTTATAGAACCCACACAATGTATCCCAGTCACGTGTAACTCAGGTTTCATAGACTCCAATGCCCTCTTCCGCCCTCAGTGGAAATGTCCTGTATATTGTATGCATCCATACTGTGGGCACTTACATAAAGCTATGAAGTGAAAATGGATTAAAAGATAATTCTATTCACAGATGTTGAAATTTTTCTCTAGGTCCTTCCTCTCACTGATGAGCTATTGCAATTTATGATTGTTGGGTGAGAGGGAATATGTCCCTCTGGAGTTTTTAGCCACTCAGGATGTACAACTCCCTTGGCAGTTCATATACTCATGGATTTAATGACTACATTAATGATACTTAGTGGTTTAACAAAGAGAAAAGTGAGAGGAACTTATTATTAGGGTCCATGCAAGAGGACAAGCAAAACAGCTTAGAACTAATGGAATGCAGGCCACCTGTTAGCACAGTCGCTATGTGTGTGCATCTGAGAGGCAGAGCCCTGAGGACTATGTGTTCTGAGGACCTCAAGCTTTTGTGGAGTTTCATTTCGCTTGCGGCGCTCATGATCACCACTTCCCTCATATTCTTAGAGTTTTATGGAAACTCTATGGGGTTTTCAAGCCCCTCCTTGGGCAGTGCCACTGGCACATACAATATTAGTGATTGATCTTTTCCAAGCATTGCTGCTGGAGCCAACTAATGATTTAACCACCAGACTTAGAAAATAATTTAGAGATGTAGATTATTAATAAAGTTGGGTTAAAATGTTTTTGTTAGTAGCTTTCCTGTATAAATTTTGGGGGAACAATTTGAAGTTGGAGAGGCCCACTGCTGAGACTAATGCAAGGGAATTTTTGAGGTCAGATAGCAGGAAGAAGTGTAACCTGACTTGAACTGGCTAATGTGCCTCCATTGCTAAAGCTAGGTTGATGACAAAAATTGATTATTAATTTCTTATATGCATATCTGCTCTTTGATTTCTGATATTATTTAAATAAATGTTAAAGAATATAGATGTGAATCCTGATGGCTTAAAGGAAAATGGCTGATTGCTTTTAATATAAAAGTTTAGGTTTATGATTCTTTTTAACAGTTTTTTAATATGATTACAAAGATGAATAATAAAATGATTGGATTCTTCTTTGTAACCACAAATTACAGCCTGCATTTTTTCTGCATTTGTACTAAATAACACCATCTGAGAAAAGCATATCTTGTTATCTTACATTTTGTTACTATATAATAAATTAATTAGATATGATTGTATGTGGTATCTTGGGAGTAATTTCTTTTTTCACTTGCAATACATAAGGTTTATGATCATGTCTCATTGTAATCATTGACTTGAGAAAAATAGGATGTAATCACATTGAGTCCAGGACAGCCAAAGCAACACAGAGAAACTTTGTCTTGAAAACAAAAATTATGTAATTTTTATATTGCTTGAAAGATTTTACCAGGATATATAAGCTGTACGAAAAATAAAGCTGTTGAGTTTAGTGTCATCCACTGTGTCGTGTGTGTGTGTGTGCTGATTTCACAGGGAAGACGTTAAGAGAGATACAAATAGAAGTAGGAATGAGCAATTAGGGATAGATAGATTATCTTATTTCATTATACACATGTATGAAGTTTCCAAAGATCAAAAATTACCACAAGGAAATATCTATAGATAATGATATAACAATTCCATACAGCAGCTTTTAAAATATTGTATATTTTCTACTTATTTCTTGAGTCTGTTTTGGGGTTTGCATGCATTATTCTGTATGTTTCTGTGTGACCTAGATTAATTTTAGCGGACAGAAGAAAAAGAGATACAGAAAGGGGTCAGCGTGTCTTACAAAAGCTATGTTTTATGGAACACAAGCTTATTAAGATATATAGCATCTTATTTAGAGTTTTCCAGAAAGGAGAAATGAAGATACAAATATTTTTATTATTATAAATTATGATAATAGACAATCATAAAATGAGGCAAAGTCATTAGGAAGCTAAAGCAAACACTCGTGCACGAGATGAACACAAGATATTTCAAGGAAAACATCAAATATCAAGCACACAGCAGCCTTGGGATCTACACTTAAGCCCTTAGTGTGGGAAAAATTTGTTTCTCATAATCAGAAATGACAGCACCATTTTAAGGCCTGCTCCAGCCAACATCTGTCTCTTCCATTGCATAATCCTGGCTTTAGAGAAGAAGCTGTGTCCCCTCTGTATACAATAGACCCTCAGGGGAAGCCTTTGTTAATTAGGTTCAGCAAATCTGTGCAAATGTATGAGTGGCTATGTGTGCAAAGCCACCACTGCTACTGAAATATCCCAAAGTATTAATTGTTAGTCTTGACCATTAATTAAGTTGATGGACTTGAGAATCCCTAATGTGTACATATAGTGTATTAAAGAGTATTATAACTTTGATATATTGAATATCTATGATTTCATCGATGTGGACATTCTGTGAAGATGAATACCTCAGAATTCTCAGATAGCATGGCACTTAAATCCTGTAGGAATTGTGGTGATGTACTTGTCAAATGAGCAGAAGAATTATTGCACATTGATGGAACATTTGATTTTGAAAGCATCACACCAGCTACAGAACAGGATGTCTACATTATGGTATGTATATAAATATTTATACATATGAAATCACGTAAGAATAATTTTAACCAATAAAATAAAAATTATTTATTCTTAATTCTTAAGGAAAAGTTGTTCTATTCAAAATCTTCTTCCATAGAGCTATAACATGTAAGTTCCTGTATATATTTTGTTATAGCATTTTAAGTGTTTTGGAATTCATGTTTAAGGCCCTTTTCCCATTTGAGATTAATTTTTGTGCAGAATTGTAGAAACAAATGTAATGTCATTTTTATCACTATGGAAATTCTATCTTGACAGCTCCCTTTGTTGACAATGCTTATTTTGAGCCATCATCCTTTTTTGTAACATTTTTGACATATTAAATGGCTGAAGGTATATGTACTCATGACTGGGTCTTCAATGTTGTCCCTTTGGTTTACATCTGTGTATTTATGTCTTTATAGTATTTCTTAAGATTGGAATGGTAATCCCAACAGCATTGATATTGATTGCTGTGGCTAACAAGGGTCTTTTGTGATGCCATATGAATTTTAGAATTATTTTTGTTTATTTCTGTAAAGAATGAGATGTGATTTTTCATTGGGAATGTATGTATTAAATAAGTAAAATAGACAGGTAGAAAAAATGGGTTACAGTTTCTATCCATCTGGACAGTTATGCACTTTGTCAGGATGAGGGAAAAGAAGCATAGCATTCGATGTTTGATTTTCGCTATTAGAACATATAAGTTACACAAAATAGTGAATCTCAACATATATTGGTATATCCAAATACAGGCTCAGAAAATACATCACACAACATTATATTCAACATGTAAATATCTGGAAGAGCTCTAGGCATATTGAAAGTTAGAATGGAAACTGAATTCTCAAGTCTCTGAGGGAGTTGAAGACAAGGTAGCTTAGTTTTACAATGAAGCTTAATTCTTTATGGGTTAAGATGGTTTTCGGTCTACATAGCTGTGATAAGTGGATAATGACAATATGTGATGAAGACTGATTTACATTCAGAAATTTAGACGTACCAAGATAGGAACAATGTCTTCTTCAAGGCTGACAAATACAAGTAGCCCAAACACTAAGAATGTAACATTTATATAATTCCTGATTGTGTTATGGTTCTTCTTGCCAGAGGTAATTTATTGTATATATGTGTAATAATATAAATATATATGTACAAATATAAAATAATTTCAAGAAAACTTTAAACAAGAGACAGCATGGAGAATGAAAAATAGTTCTTTGGTTTTAAGCTTTTGGCTTTTTACTCTTGGCATGTCATGTGACCTAGTTGGCCTTTTCCATCTGGGACATGAGCTGAATAGCAAATTATTTGGGTGCTTTGTCTGCATTTCTGAGTGAGTAGGATTTTACTCCAGCATCCTAGCTCCTGAGTCTTTATAAATAAAATTAAGTGATTGGGATTCTCTTTCTTTAAAACAACTGGAGATCATGTGAATCTTTTTCTTCCTGAGTTTGTGTGACTTGGCTCAATGTTATCCATTATAAGTCCACCAATTTTTCTACACATGTCGTGATTCCATCATCCCCTATAGTTGATGTAGTACATTTTATATATGAAAAGTATTGAATGTTAGATTTACCTGTTTATGGATAGGTAGAGAAGACCCCATTTCATTGCTACAATAAATAAAGTATCAAGGATACTCAATATTCAAATATATCTATGGTATGAAATGGAGTTCACTGTGTATAGGCCCATGATTTGAATACTTCAATATGATCTTAGTTCCAATTTATAGCTTTTCACCAAATCTCAAAACTGAACCCCATAATAGCTGAATTAATTTCTCCAAATCCTTTTGCTGATGTTAGTGTTATCATCATGCTAAACAGATAAAGAGAGAACAATGACTAATAAAATTATAATCAAATAGGCATGATGATAAAAATAATCACTAAAATGTTAGCAAACAAAGTTCAAAATGTCAAAACCATCATTTTTGGCTAGATATCTGTAAGAGGTGGTGACAAACATTATTCTTATTTTCTATAGGACTGGTGCAGTCTCTAGAAGTTATGACCGTACTACAGCCTTCTGAAATATAAGTTCATGGCCAGCTATGGTTTCAGTTTTTCTTGAAGATAGAATGTTGTCCCTAAAAGCTGTCTATGATTATCATAAGCATCCAAGCTGCCCTGCCAGAATGAACGCCACACGAAGCTTAGTATTATTGACAGAGTTCTTGCTGACCTCTTTGCTTATCAGATGGCCGAAGAGAAGACCCTCCCAGCTGCAGGTTGACGGATATGAGACTCAATATGGTCAGCCTGTGTCAGCTGCTAATTCAACAAGTGGAAACACTTCTTTGGCCATCTTTCTAACCTTTCAAAGACAAAGTGACACCCACCTATTTAAGTCTCTGTATTGACCTATGGAGGAAAGAGTGTGAATTAACCACTGCATACCTAGCAAAGCATATCACTTAAATAATTAAAATATGATTAAGAAAAGTGATTCCTTATCCAGAACAACCTGAGACTCGGCATGACAGAGTAATGATTCATAAGGACAAAAGGTCCAAAAGAGGGAAAACAAAGAGAAATGAGGGTAGTCATGGTCACTAGCCACCAGTTGTGTTTGGGCAACAGAGCAATGCAGCCTCTTAAGAAGGAGGATAGAGTATAAAAACACAGAAAGACAGACACCAGGGACAGGATGTGTTGTGTGGCTCTGGACTCAGGGGAAGTTCTCCTGGAATTATGAGTGTTGCGGATGTATTGAACCTCCCGTTTTTGACTGAATAGAAGGACAATCATGGAGCCACTGCACCACACAATGAGCCCAGAAAGGAAGACCTCAGGACATACTATAAATGCAGCATAGAGGGAGTCGTTAATATAATCATGCCCTACAGTGGAGCAGTATTCAAAATCTCACTTTCTTGTCACATTTTTTGTATTTCTTTTGC